>NC_039256.1:22734957-23034957 GCF_003368295.1 Carassius auratus
TATTGGTTTTGCAGAAACCAGAAAGAACCATTCCATAGCTCAGTGAGTTAGGAACAAAGATTTATGAGGAGGACTGAAAAGTTCCTGTCTGCTGATCGTAGTTCTTCATATCTGCCTATTATCTTAGAAAGAAGAATTGTTCTCACAGCAGATGCTGAATCACATTTGATGAGCTTAACAAATAACATTCATCAGATGTGTTTATGAGAGATGATTCACACAATGATACTCTGCAGTCGAATGTTCATCTCTCTCTGAGTCATAATTACACAGATCTTTTAGGGTATCTCATTGTTTGCTCCGTTTCCAGTAAATCTTTCATTCAAAGTTTTACTTCTCCCACCGTCACTTGTTCAATAATGCAGTATTCTGGTCCACAGGGACGTAGCTTTTTCTTTAAGAGGTGACGGGCTGGCAGAGAATGAAGACATGCACACGGAACTCTTTTTAAACAGCAGCAGCTATATGCACATTGACATAGCGCATGCCACATCTGAAAGAGAGAGAGAGAGAGAAAACAGGAGGGAAGGATGGAACAAAGAAGAGAGAGTGGGCAGATGGCATTTCAGATCGAGTTATACGTGGCATTGTGGAAAGTCCCTGTTGTTGGCCAAGCTCGGTTTGAAAGGCTAGACAGGTCACTCAGGGAGACGACAGTAAACGGCTTTTTAAGAGGAATGATGCAGATTTGTGCTGACACACAAACGGAAACAAGAGTTGTTGTGTGTTTGGAAATAGGACATTGCCTTGTGGAACTCCTAAGAGAGGTTTTAATTATGAAGAAAACGACATGACATTTTTTTTTCTCTCTCTTTCTCATTTTCATGTAAGACTGGATTTTGTCAAGCAGGATGCTTTGTTATTTAAAACCATATTCATATTTAAAGGCCAATTGAACCCCAGCTGCTCATCACCATTACTTCAGATGTTCTTCACAACAGATCCCAGTCCAGAGCTGTTGCATTATGCAGGGAAAACAACAACAACAAACTCTAAAATGACCAATCTAGAAAATTCTTGGGGTTATATAAATACAAGCTTGTTTCTCAAAAAAAAAAAAAAAAAATGATAGTGTATTGTTGTGTATAGTGATTATTTATTTACGATTTGCATTAGTTTTTACCTGCTGTCAGCAAACTTATCTGGAGGCACCTGCGATCCATTTTGGGGTTTGTGACCTATAGATCCAAGAGGGATTCCTAAGCTTTGTTCTCAGGAGTACAATGTGACTTGAATAGGGTCTCGATAGACTCTCAGTTTAGTCTCATTACTATCTAGGACAAACAATTGAGATCTCATTTGTGATTTGCCTTTCCTCTGGGAATCTGTTTTGTTCTGCCAACGCTTGCATTCATACAGTCAATGTATAGCCAGAAAGTGGAAGGAATATTTTCATCTCCATATTTTCCAGGCCACAGAAATGTGAAGATAAACATATGGTGCATGGTTATTTCATAAGTTGCTAATAAGGATTTATGTACCACAGTCAGGTGTAGTAACACCAGGCGGAACGCTCATACATCACAAAGTGATTAAGTGTGTCATCTCTGATCCGTCGACCTTGATGTGGGGAAACTATCAGGCACATGAAGGGGCTACAGTTCGGGTTTGAATGAAATATTTAAAAACGCCTCCATGGACACAGCCTCACAAAAACAACCGTACATTTGTGTCTGCTCTCTGTTGCCTGTGTGTGTTTACTCACAAGTTTGTGTGTGAACCTTCTCGTTCAGACGTTAGCGGCACAGTTGGTGTGTGTTCTCCACTGTGAATGTTGGAAAGAGTTTGTGTTTCTTGTTTGTATCAGTTGCTGCTTAACTGGGAAACTTTTGAGTATGTGTGTGCGTATGTGTGTGTTCCCATACGGGAGGAGCAGTGGAAGGGAGACAGATGGTCTATCTCAGGACCATCCAAATGTAGATTAAATATTAAAGATTTATTTGAAATCTTCATGATGATATAAAAATAGATAGAGGTTGGAATGAGCAAACACCTGTTTATGGCCTGCTTTACATTTTCTTCACAGGAAAGTGTGTGAGTTTATTTATGTGTGCATATAATAAACTTAACATGAAAAACTGGTAGTAAGTTGTGAGACAATTCAGTTTGTTAACATTAGTTAATGCATTAAGTGTCATTGACAAACAATGACCAATTTGTTGAGTTGAACCAAAATTCTTAATTATTCTGACATAATTATTGGAAATATCTGTATTGAGAAAGCAAAAACAGACTAAAATATTATGTCTAAAATATTAGTCAATATCAATAATTTGAATAATTAGTAAAACATTACAGAAAAATCATGTCATTTTCAAGGAAACAGAATAAATATTAGACATTCTCTTCATCCAGAAGGGAGTTATTGCTCATAACAGTCATCTCGAATTCTGCAGTCAAACTGAAATTTGTCAGAAAAATACATTTTCTGAATATTTTTTCTGATTTTTTTTTTTTTTTGGATCTTTAGAAATGTGCAATTGTTACATTAACAAGCTATTTTTACTTAATAAAAGCCTTAAAAATTATCAGTTTGTGTAGTCTGATGTGGTCAGGTGGATTCATCCATATTTATTAATATGTCTGACATAGAAATGACATATCCATTTAATTTGAATGTAACTTTTTCACTCACCAGCCAGTGTGGCTAATTCATTTTTAAGTTTTAAATTATAGGATAATTTACACTCACTATGTTATTACTGCATAGTTTTTTATTTTTATTTTATTATTATTATTATTATTATTATTATTATTATTATTAGTATTATTATTATTATTATTAACGAAAATGTTGCTATTTTTACAATCGTTATTTGCACTTAGTGAAAATATATTGCTAATAAAATGTGACCAGTGCTGGCAAAATAAGTCAGAATTAGTGTTGTTTTGGCTACCTGTTTAAATTTTTGTTTTAGTCTAGTCTTTGTGTGAAGTTGTCATTTTAGTTTTTATTAGTTTTAGTCACGTTCATACCCTTTTAAGTCTAGTCAAGTTTCAGTCAACTAAAAGTCTGAGCATTTTAGTCTTATTTTAGTCAGAATTATCCATGACTATTTTTGTCTAGTTTTAGTAAATGAAAATTTCTATTTTAGTCTCTTTTTAGTAATGCAATTCTATTTAAGACAGTCAATATAGTATAAGTACCTGGAAGTATAGACTAAACCAAAATTTTATTTTAGCCAAACCCATTTAAAAAAAGGTAATCTTATTATATTATTGTTACCTTACAGACTCAAGAATATATGCTTTCCTGACACAAAAGATGCTCTGATTTGAATTTACAACATTTATTTCAGAAGTTTAGAAGTACACACATCGGCCCCTTTCTCTGTGTCAGACTTAGCTTTGTTTGATGTTGTCTTCTAAATAATGCCACGAGTGGGGCTTGAGGAAGTGACTCCGCCTGCATCTGCTCTGTTCAACCTGATGCAGCCCTTGAGACACAGGAAACAGAAATACTGCAAAATAATAATAATAATAACATGAAAAAATTAGATGAAATAACGTTATAACATTTTGTTGCGTCTCAATTTGTTCAATAAAAACGAAGAGACATTTTAGCATAGTTTTTATTTTGTAAACCACATTTAGTCTTTATTTTTTATTCGTCAACATTATTGCATTATACATTTAATTATAGTCATCGTCACATGACCAGCATTTACGTCGCGTCTCGTCTCATTTTTGTCACGTGATAAAGGTTCGTTGACGACGATATTTAGGATGACGATAATTTTTATTGACGAAAGCAGCACTAGTCAGAATGCACAGTGGCTAATTTTGAACTAGAGACAAAGAAAGGTAAATAGAAAAGGTCAAATTTCAGGTTTTCACAAAAATGTGTTCATTAAGCCTTCGTCTAGCAGTCCCGTGCTCCAAATAATAATTAAACATCTAAACTGATCTTTATTTGTACGTTTTCTGAGAGGAGTAGCCTACCTTTTTCTCTTCTCGCTTCTTGCATTGCCACTGACTGAAATATGAATTGAGCATAAAAGGTGCTTCCGGCAGCGTGCAAAACTGATTAATGTACACAGACTGTATATGCATAATTACAGTATTTAAGTAGGCTAGGCTCTGAAACATATTCTGTTATGTCTCAAGTGAACGTTTGGGAAATTGTTGGAGAAAACATCTGACACGTAAACATTATATTAGATCCGTGCAGTACAGTAGGACTTACCATATACTGTTTGGGCTGCATTTCTTATTAATGTTAATCTTTTTTTTTTTTTTTTTTTGCACCGCTGTTAAATTGTTGGCTGCACATGGGATGTAGACCTTAATTAGCACATATATAACATATATCTCACTCACAAACAGAATGAGTGATATGCACATATGAGCACACACACTGTCTCAAATGTGGACGTGACTCTTTGCATGCACACACCCAAACTTGGATGTGTTTAAATGAGATTTAACGCACAAGATTTATGCATCGGAAATAATCTGTTTGGTTGATCATCATAAGATCCTGTCCACAGTCCTCTGGGACGGATTCCGACATACAAAGTTGTGATTGACAAGACAACGCATCCATCTTCATGAACATGCAAACTTCCCTTAGCTCTAGTTCCAGCGCCAGCATCAGGAGCTTGTGTGTGTATATGTGTGTGTTTTTCACAAGGGACCACATTGTTCCGTCACCTTGGGGATGCTGTTTTCCCAAAGGAGAGTAGTTCTCAGATTCTTTGGGATGAAAAACCACACGTCTTATTAAAATCTAGGACACCCACCCCCCCCATCACTGCAACCTTGCTCGGGTTCAACTTTTGTTGCATAGGCTGGAGATGCTCATACGAGATGGTAAAACACTGTCAGCTGCAGGTAGGCTACATCTCACCACCCACCCACCCACACACACACCACAACTTCTGTATGTCCTCGAGCGAACAGAAAGGTAATATGTGGTGACAATAGCGCCCAGCAGGCCTGCTCGCAGACTTGTCTTAGTGTGAAATCTGAACTAAGGGCGATTAAGAAAAGAGCTACATGCAAACAGCTGGGTGCAGATCACACTTAAAATATAGTTGGGATACAATTATTTTGCGAGGGAGGGATGGATCGGGAGTATGTTGCTCTAAAGGAGAGAGATGGCTTGTTATCATGACCTTAACAGACAAACACACACACTCAATTCTCTACAGCCTCTAATGCGTTTTTTCCAAGTCCACAGGGAAGCTGGAGCTTGTTGCCCACTCACTCCCACTCTCTGGTTCTTGCTTTCTGAGTGTCAATGGTCAGTGGTCATCCGTGACCTTCAAAGCCGGACCCAGAGGCCCTCACAGCTGGCCGAGAACTGGACAGGAACAAGCGTGGGGGCGTAAATGGGGCTGTCACTCAAACTAGTCAAACGAGAGACTCTCAGCAAAAGACAATCAAGCGCAAACACGCGAGTGACACTAACGTTAGTTTGTGACACATTTATGATTAATAATGCAGTTATCCCTCGCTCGCTTACTTTTGAAGTCTCTAAATATTGACAAGACAGCAGGACAGATACAAAGGTAATCTGCCTTACTTTGTAAGGCTGAATAATTGATGGTGAGGAGTTGGATATGGTCGGGTAGCTGGAGAAGGTCTGATACACGCGCTGCCGTGTTAGTATTCGCCGCAGGGCTTGTATTAAGTATGCAGATTTGGTGAATCGCTCCTGGCCAGAAAAACACTGATTTTTAATTGATATATTAAACAGATAAACAGATTGCACAACCCCAGGACATGAACAAAATAGTTGCAGAAAACTCTCCTGCGAGGTACTGGCATCTCTCTCTCTCTCTCTCTCTCTCTCTCTCTCTCTCTCTCTCTCTCTCTCTCTCTCTCTCTCTCTCTCTCTCTCTCTCTCTCTCTCTCTCTCTCTTTCTCTCTCTCTCTTACTCTCTCTCTTTCTATGTTGTATAAGTTCATTTTTATTACTTCCTGTTTAAAAAGGACAAATGGATTGGTGTTTTTCATATATATATATATATATATATATATATATATATATATATACATTTATTTTGTTATTATTAACATTGCACTTATAATCAATAACAGTAGGCCACAAAGGGTGATCAGCGATAATATTTATTGAACAAAAAGTTGCCTATTGCTGTCCTGGCACACGAATGAATTGATTGGAATGTAAAAAAAATCAAAAAAAAAAAAAAAAACTGCTAATGATTCTATAGTGTTTGCCAACAATGAAGGTTTTCGTTAAGTTGAACACCTGCTTGACTTTGTGCAATAGGTAAAGACAATTTAGAATCAAAAGAGTATATGAAAGCATCATCTTTTTTTTTCTCTGTCTCTCTTTCTTTTGAACCTGTTAATACCAAGGTGCATGAATGATAATTAAATTTGTGATCTTTTATTTTTTTCAGGATTTAATGGACATCATTTATTTCATATAGAACACTTCTGTAACATTACAAATGTATTTTCTTTCCACCATCTCTGGAGTTGTTTATGGTTTATGTGCACATTATAACACTGTTTACAGTATGTTTATTTCTATGTATGCATATGCCTACTTATCTCTGTTTATGAATTTGTAGCATGCCTATCTTTCAGGTCTTGAACAAGTAAAAATGCATTAGCTACAGTATTTAAGAAAATTAATATGTTTACAGTTTACACGTTTTATAGTATATGATGTAAAATAAGGTTTTAAGTTATATAACAAACTCACTTTAATAAAAACCTTCAAAACTGTCACTATGTAGTCTTTCGGCTGCTGAAGTACATATGTAGATATTTAGATGAAGCTAATTTGTACTAAGCATATTACAGATGAAGGATGTTCTGTGTACCTGAGGCTTTTATTTTTAGACTTCGGGCACTTTAAGCGAGTGTGTTAGCTGTAAACGTACCATATTTTATTAAATATGAAATCACTTGTCAATTGGCATGGCTCATTAAAGTGATTTATAGTGCCTGGGCTTAAAATCAGAGTCAGGCAACATGGATGCAAGCAGATAAAAATGCTACACTAATCTGTCTTTCTCACAGCATAAATAGCTGCCAATCAGTATGAATAATTAAAATATGGGTCAACGGATCGTGCTTGAGTGGCTTTCCCTAACAGGATGACAAGAGTTTATCCGCCTCCAAGTGGAGGATATCCCATTGCAAAATTCTTCATTATAAAACAACATAACAGCAGGCACATATACAATATGCTGGGCTTTTATATCCAGCGATGCTTTGAATGGTTGGTGTGCACATTTTATCTCCCAGAAAAGACAGCGACACAAATTATTTCTTTGGTTCACCTTCAGATGGATCGTAGGCCTTTTTTAAGGTTACAGAGAGGAGGAAAGACAAAGATTGAGAGATTGAGAAGAAAGAAAGAAAGGAACCAAAAAGCAAGAAGATAAAATAACCCTACTGTCTCTGTATTTTGTTTTAATGACGGGGTTTATTCTGTGTTTTCACACTTTGGCTACAATGTGGAAATTACGCATTGAAAATCTCATTAACTACCTTTGCTGTGTGTTGACATTTCATTTGCATCAGGCAAGCCACACCACATTGCAGATTTCACACTCCATCCATCTCATTTCCTCCTCTGATATGTCTGTTGGCTCAAAAGGAAATAATGTATAACATTCATTTCCCCAGTCCTTTATTAATGCACAGACA
This sequence comes from Carassius auratus, assembly GCF_003368295.1. Taxonomy (NCBI): domain Eukaryota; kingdom Metazoa; phylum Chordata; class Actinopteri; order Cypriniformes; family Cyprinidae; genus Carassius; species Carassius auratus. The sequence goes on from NC_039256.1 coordinate 22,742,590, forward strand.
AAACCGCCAATTATAACATGTTTTTTTCGTGGGTTTTTTTTTTTTTTTGCATGGTTTTTTTTTTTCTTCTTTCCCTTCCCTTTTCATTCCTCATTCCATTGGATTCTTCTTCATCGAGACAATTTTGTCAGCACACTTCAGAAAATTAATTATTAGGTTCTGATGTTGTCGTCTACACATTTGACATACAATTCTTGATTAACACCCTAGTTGTGAACACGGCAGAATTCAGCTCAGTAGGGGACAAGCCAGCCAAAACAGCGATGTGATTTGTATTTTATTTATTTATTTATTTTGGTGCGTGTGCGAGAAAAAGATCCGGATGCCTGTGATTAGTGTATAGAATGCTGCAAGAGTGACACCCAACCTGACATGAGGTGCACTTGTTTATGCCCTGGCTTTCGCTGACGGTGCCCTAGATGACTTGTAAACAAGCTACGCCGTGGATTCAAATCAGTGGCGCAGACGACGTGCTCATCTGACAATGCAGGTGATGTGTGCGTTTGCTGTTCATGCCTGTTCATTTGATATAGCACAATTACTCACCTCCTCACCTCTCCTGTAGCCCCACTGTGCACTGTGACACATACTCACGCCTATGAGTAATACACATGCCAATTTTGTTTTGTTTTTTACAAAAATAATAACAATTATAATAATAATAATAAACATATAAGTCACCCGATTCAGTTCTGTCATTTAATGGCTATCATGTCATTACAAACCTGTACAACTTACTGTACTCTATTTGTAATACCTAAAGAAGATTTGTCAGATTCAGTTCACAAAAGCAGTCCGACGTAATCATTTAAAAGTCAGATTGATCTGGTTCTCAAGTTCAACTCACTTATTCATCTATGATCTGACTGAAGATTATTAGTAAATAACTGCTTACGTTTGCTTAAAGGCAGCACTATTTGCTCTAAGTGTAATTAGCCATAGAGGCTATTTAACCTAAGTGCAAATAGTAATGGATTCTATTTACACTAAGTGAAAATAGCAGTATTTTTTTCAGTGATATATTATTTACATTGCGTTCAAATAGCCATAGATTTTCTGCTATTTAAACTATTTATTGCAAATAGTGGTAATTATCTACACCTCAGTATTGTTGAACATTATAAAAAAGTATACAATAATAACGTATTGCATGTTAATTCAAATTATTAAATGGATGCCACCTTATTGGGACCATAAATCCTCCCCTTTACCTGACCTAACCCTACCCAATACTTTCTTTTCAACTTTTCGATTATTTCCTTGTTTTGTATTGAAAATTACTGCCTTTCCAATGTTATATAATATTTGCAAAGGGAGTAAAAACACGTTCTTTATCATCTACAACACAGGAACTGATGTTTGACAATTTTCTTTTGTAGTGTTGACTACCCAATCACACATTGGTGGGCGGAGTTATTTTAAATAGCCATCTATAGTCCTGCCAACAAGACGGACTATTTGCAATTGGTGTATTTAGATACTCTGTCACATAAATGTATAGTCTGTATAGACATACGAGTCACAGGGACCATTTTTATGATACTTTATGGTGATTTTGCATCATAATAAAAGTCATACAGTTTTTGAATGATATTGGGTGGGGGGGTTAAAATGAGAGAACTATAAGACAAAATACTTATTTAAGACTTCACGCTTCACACCTGACAATTTTATATTTCCCATCAAGCACTGAATTAATCATGAAAATAACACTAATATATATGGTCTTTAAAGCAGGAAACAATTTGAACAAACATTAAAACTTTGGCAGGTCCAGTTCCCAAAATCAGTCTGACTCACTCATTTAAGAATCAGATTGATCTGGTTATTGAGTTCAACTCACTTATAATCTGGTCCCATTTTATTAGTAAATAACAGCTTACATTTGAGCCTGTTTCTTACACAAGCAATTGTAGAGATTCAGAAGACATATAGCCTCACAAAGACATCTTTTAAGGATACTTTATGGTGCTTTTGCATCATATTTGGACTGAAATCAGGGCGAGGAAAACATTCACTTAAAGTGTCCTGACACCTTTGCATTTGACGTCAAGCACTGAATTAGTCATGAAAATAAGACTAATAGCCTATATCCGGTCATTAAATCAGGAAGCAGTTTGAACAAACATTAAAACTAGATAATACTTTTTAAAAAATGGGTAAGAAAGAAAGAGGGGTAGAGGAAGAGAAAGAGAGTGTTTGAAGGCTCAATTAAAGTGACAAAAGAAAGCTCATGTTGAAAAGAGACAGAGAGACAGCGAGGGAGTCAGTGGCCTAAATTAAAATGGAGAAAGTAAGATAACGTTAAAGAGAGAGGAAACGCAGGATGAGTATTCTGTTCTCGCTATATTCTGCCCTCTTTTTAGAGGTGGTACTGCACATATCTGCTACCACCATCTGGGAGTCACTGATCCAGAATTCCGTTTTTCTCTTTCGGCACGTAACCAAATCTCTCTCACACTCTCTCTCAAAGCATGCGGATCCCATTCGGAGTGGAACGAATGGGATTTCAGTAGTCTTTGATCTTTATTTTCAGATGATGCCATCTGTGTGCGCGGGCACTGCATGGTGAGTGTGCATGTCAACAAGCACCAGGCATTAAACCTGAAATGAGAGTAATTACTCGCCGATACAACATACACACGTGCCTTCTGCAACTGTGGCCATGAAGGTTATATTTAAATACTATTAAGTAGATGGGAATTGGACACTAAGAAGGCTGATGGCAAGATATGTCATTATTATATGGGTGCTCTACTTACATTTAGTGATGTTTTTAACATCCCTCTTTGCAATAAATATGCCTGTGTATGTAATATTATAAATGTACATGTAATTAAATATATGCATTCATTTGTATATGTTATAAAAAAAAAAAAAAAGTATATATATATGAATTTATATATAGCCATTCATTTTGCATAAGCACTTGAACCAGTGCAAAATGTATATATTTTTGACAAGAAGTCAAAAATATATTGGAAGCACATCATAAGTATGTTAAGGAAAGAATGCTTATAATTTCCTTTGGTGATCATTTGCTTGCTTTCTGATGTATTTCATTTATTTTTTCTTATCGCAAGTGTCTTTTAGGATGCCCTCCTTTTCTCTGCACCCTCTCCTACTCCCACCCATTCTCTCACTCCCCAGTTGGGCCGCTCTGTTTCCTGCGTCCCACTTAATCAATCGCCATAGCGATTTGCGTCCTTCTACTCAGTAAGGGTATCTTGAGGGTTCAGATACAAATCAAGAGACAAATAAGTTTAAATCTAATAACAATAAGTTACAGTTCTCTCTCTCTCTCTCTCTCTCTCTCTGTGTATGTGTGTGTGTACTGTATGAAACTTTTTTTGAGGGGAAAGGCTCATCTTCTCAGTCACTCTATTATGTGTCACAAATGTTTTGCTAATGATGTGTATAAAGATGTAAAAATAATAAAGATGTGACATGATGGCCAAAAATGTGTTTGTATGTGTTACAGTCTTAATAAACAACCTTCCTGTAACTCAAACAGTAAAGCATGTCTCTAGCAGCACTAAGGTTATAGGTTTTGATTTCCATGAAATGCATGAATTAGAAAAAAATGTATAGCTTGAATGCAGTCTAGGCTGCTTAGGATAAAAGTGTCTGTCAAATGCTTAAATGCAATAACACATTTTATTTAGCACAAGCTATGAATATATTTAGTCGAAAAGATATAAAGGTGCTAAAGACATTCAATGCTTTAAAAACCTGCAAAAAGAACCTTAACATCAATCCTATATTTTAAGGCAACCAATGCAAATGAGCTAAAACCGGTGTAATGTGTTTTCATTTCCTGGATCTGGTAAGTATTCAAGTTGCAGCATTTTGCACGTTGTAGTTAATCCAAACAATTCTTAGGCATTACAAAAGTGCATAACAGTAGTCAAGGTAAGAAAGGTGTCATGTTCCTTAAACAACAATATAATAAATAAGATTTTGACTTATTTAGACACTTTTTTTTCTATCCATGTCTATTCTGTGATTTATCTGCTACAATGATAAATATATATTTGAATGATCTTAATATGGGTCTTTTCCGAGCAAATGTTTATATATGTGATTAATTATGGTTCATTAGTTTGATTAACTAACTATTTAATAGGCTAACAGTCATAATCAGCAAACAACACATAAAAACAAGATTTTTTTTTTTTTTTTTCATTAAATCAAGATATCAGTAACTGACAGTTTCATGTGCAGAACTGATAAAGCCATCATTAGCCCAGTCCTGTGCTGTAATAGCTAATCTATGTGTACTTGTCAGATAGATTAGCTTGTTCGTTAAACTCCTAAAGGACGTCCTGAGAAAGAGACAGGATGATGATGGTGACCAACAGGAAACAATAGTTAAAGTGGTACATCCCTGCTCATCAGGTTGAAATCCCTGAAATTTTGTTGGAGTGGGGGCTGATCTGGAGTGGCTGTGATTTGCCCAGAGTGGAGTTTTGGATGGCTGGTGTTAAATTCACTAGAGTGGTGCTTAGATCAGGAGAGCCAGGGGAGAGAATGTGTGCAAAAGAGAGGGGGCGCAGAAATTCAGACCACCCCCATGCTTAATTGGGCCTGCCTTCATCTGACACACATCAAGTATTAGGTTAAGTACATTTTATGGATAATTGGAAAGTGTAAATTGACTGTAATTGTGGCTGCCTTGGCTATTATGCCCATTTGTAACCTCACTTAAGCAAATTAATTCAAAAAGACTTCTGATTGTTCTTTTTTCCTTTCTCTTCATTCAACCTGAAACAAATAAATAAATAAAATAATAATAAAATAAAGAGAGACTTTATTTACAGATATGTAACATATAGGTTGAGGAAGAGTGGGTGAGTATATATATGTGTGTACGTGAGTGTATATGTGTGTGTGTGTTAAGAGCACTCTCTGAAATTAACCAGAAAGTGCCATGGCCTAAGTGATTCTAGGTAACAGTTATCAGGTGAATTAACTTTTATCTGTCAGACCTTTAGAAAAGTGCTCATCATTTCAGTGAACTAAAGTGGAAGTAAATTGGTCCATTCGGACACAACCACAAGAAATGTGTGCCTTTCCTCTTAAATAATAGTCCTCATGGGGCACAAATAAGTATGACACATTAAATTCAACAACATTTTAAAGTTTTATGTCTTTTCAGTCATTGTAAGTTAAAAATGTCTGATTCATGCATCAGATCAATGAATTATTGAAAAAATCTGAAGTGTCTCTCTTAGTAGGTACTTCTTTTGAAATAATTCCTTCACAATCATTAAAAGTAAAAAAAAATATATATATATATATATATATATATATATATATATATATATATATAAATGTGTAGTGTGAATGAAAGTGTGAAACTCATGTATTAAATCAATTCAGTGCACACAGACTGAAGTAGTTTAAGTCTTTGGTTCTTTTAATTGTGATGATTTTGGCTCACATTCGCACCAATTCACTATCTCAACCAATTAGAATACTACATAAGACCAATAAAAAAATAATTTTAGTTAATTGTTGGCCTTCTGAAAAGTATGTTCGTTTACTGTACATGTACTCAATACTTGATAGGGGCTCCATTTGCTTTAATTACTGCCTCAATTCAGTGTGAGTTTCACAATTTGAGTTGAATTACTGAAATAAATGAACTTTTCCATGACATTCTAATTTATTGAGATGTACCTGTAAGGGAACTAACAATTTAATAGGCTTTAATTGTAGCATTTTAAGTATTCTACTGTTAAAATCGCTCCCTTTTATTTATTAACGTATTTTTTTTTGCCTACTATATAGTATGGAAGTATGCCATTTCAGACATTCAGATCTTTTAATTCATCTTTATGATTCAGATCTTTTAATGACTCATTGATTTAAATCTAGCTTGAATGATTTGTTTGCTATCATTTAGCATCAAACAACATGAGGGTGAGTAAATGACAACAGCATTTCATTTTTTGCGTGAACTATCCCTTTAAAGACTACATTATAAAATACAACACATCTCTGAGATTAAAGAAGGCGGGAGCACTGATAAGCAATATCCAACTGAAATTGTTTGCATAAAGACTGAGACATATTTATGTGTTATGGGTAATGACTCTTCTGTCCACTGTGGAATTAGCCATGATGTTTTTCCACAGGCGGGTTTTTGACCTTGCTCTCCATTTTCCCACATCTCCATGCCCAGCTCAAGATAAATAAAATAATAATAAAACAACTCAATAATAAAACTTTCAGCTTCGTGTAGATCCAAATCAACAGGAGATTAAAAAATCATCAGAGAGGGGAGTTATTATTGTGTACCCATCAGCGTTTTTGAGGGCCGCATCAGCCTCTTGCTTCAAAGGAGTCTGCAACCGCAATTAAGCTAGGTCACAAAACACACAACAAACAACAACCATCCAGTGCCTGGCGTGTCTGCTCATGAAGGACGTTGAGAAACATGCCGTCCACCTTTCCTAGGTGTAATATTAAATTTGACCTCAGTTTCACTGCAACTAATGCATTTGTTGTTTTCTACAACCTGTGAACAGTGTCCTCTTCACATCGAAACTTCTTGTTTGAAGGTTAAACCCACACTCACAGTCTGAACGGAGTGCCGAAACTGAGATATCAGGAAGCTGATGGCTGATCCTTAAAGAGGTACTGAGGGGCTTTTAAATGGGACACACAAAAGCGGCTCACTACGGGCGCACAGAGAGAAGTGAGAAATTCTTACTTATCTTTGAACACCATCACACAGACACACATGCACGCATACACACATAATCTCACACTCATTCACACACAAAATGAGGTGGATTTGAAGAATCTAGATTTCCAGAAGCAAAGTCCCCACACATTTTGATATGGTGACACACACACACACACACACACACACACACACACACACACACACACACACACACACACAGACATCATCACACATTAACCATTTCTTTCCAAACACCTGATACTCGAAGATACTGCCTTGCTTTCAGGACAATTTGAGATAAATACACAAATATAAAGAGTAAAGCTTTGATTCTTTGGCTAAGATGACCCCAAATCAGCAATGCCCACAGCGCTACAGCTGGAAGTGTGTGTGTAGGTTAATGTATTTATATTGATTGCAATCATGCTGCCAGAATCAGCCATTATTGAGTTTCGGTCCTCTTTCACAAGACATGGGATCATTCACCCGATCTATAATGAGTAAGCATGTATGTAATTCAACCATTATCAGCACATCGGAGCTCTTTCAGTAATATAGTATGCATTGGCAGAAATCAATATTTCAGGTCAGAGTTATCAATGATAAATTTTCCTAATAATTAGTTATGTATATTATTATTATTATTATTATTATTATTATTAATAAAGTTATTTTTTTATTCATTTATTTATTTATTTTTTATTTGCCATGGCACATACAAAGATCTAAATATAAATAATTAAAAATAAAGATTTTAAAGAAAAAAAATAGAATAAATTGCACTTACACATAAGGTACTTATTTGCATACACTTTCTGCATTGTTTTAGCCTCCAGTTCATTAAAGGAATTATGTTAATAAGGTGATGGTGCAAAATCTGTTTTGCGCGCAGTTTGCACTGCATATTTCCCCTCTTTCTTTTTTTTTTTTTTTTTGTACTGTAATTGGCACTCATTTTCATCTTAAATAAACCCAGTTATAATGCTTTTCTTATCCATAACTTCATGAATTCCATCTGCCATGATTGTTAGAAAATGTACACAAATGTATACAGTTATGAAAAAGTTTTCACACTAAAATGCTGAATGCAAATGTAGCTGATTAGTAAACTTGCTCCTTAATTTTCCAAATGATTTTAGTCAAGCGATGAATACTTTAAGGGTGATATATTTATATGTGTCATGCAGATGACGTGAGCCAGATGTTTTGCAGCCTTTCGGGTTCCATCGAGATGATCATGCATGACACCTGAAGCACAAACAGTTGTCACACATATATGATGCATTTATATTCATGCAATGCTCACACACCTCAGTAACTTGCGAGCTAGCTCAGCAGCCCACGCTTTCATTGGATAAGACAATCCGTGATCACAAATCTGCTCAGCATGACAGAATGCTTTAGTTGGCCTTCCACCTACTGGCCCAATGCACCAAACTGCCCATTCAATGTGCACAAAGCAATAACACAACAAATAACAACACAAATGCACTTGAGCGCCTTAGGCAAAGAGAGCTTATCTGGGCCTTCTGCAGAAAGGAGTTAACTTTGCCTGCTGTTAGGAGGAGCCCGGCTACTTTATCTCTCTTATGCATTCGTCTCCCCATGTCGCTTCAACAAGCATCGTTTTAAGATAATTACCAACAGTTAATTCGATATGTGCTTTTGCATGCTCTGCCAGTCTGAGGACCCTTATCTAGCTGTACCGCCAGGGAGAGTGAGGGGGTGGATTTACGGAGAGACTCTGACTGTGATCTCAATGCAATGGGCTAGATATGTGTATGTCTGCATATACAGGGGCCCCCAAATAAGTATTTGTAGATTTCTGGACATTTCAGTCACACTTAATGTATGAATTTGGTTGCATTTGATAACAAAATATCAAACCAAGTTGCATGTGCAAAAAAAAAAAAAAAAAAAAAAAAAATGGTTCTAGAACTTTTTTCTTAGTATTAACCTTACCTTTTTTACTTTTTTTTTACCAACTTGGCCCAAGATTATCTTTAGTTATCCATGAAGTCAGTTCCTCTGAAGGTCATACAAGGGTTCTAACAGTTCATCACATTGATATATATATATATATATATATAGTGTGTGTGTGGCTTACAGTAAGTGTCCAAATTATTTCTGAGGCCACTTTGTTTCTTCTTTCACGCTAAGTTTCCAAATAGAATCATAATAAAAAAATTATGTAAATTAATGTTGTTTTTTTTTTCTTCTGAACGTAAGTGATTATCTTCATACAGTTTTTGAAATGGACTTAATCAACACTGAACTTACCCGAATAATAACTTGTCTTTATAGCAGAGTTTGAATTTCTCATATTTGATGAAGTCTGCATCCTGCTATTTTCATGTTGATTATGGTGAAGCTACTGTATAAAGCACTATATAAATAAAGTTGACTTGACGTGACTAAATATTCATTCAGTGATGAACATTAAACTATGCACTGTGACGGCCGCTTAGTTTCTGTTGCATTGCATATGTCATAGTGAGATATTATTGGTCCATATATCTCTATTTAACACAGTGACATACACGCATGTCTAGTTAAATAAATGTATTTTCAATGAGATTTATGTTCTAGTTAAAAAAACAAAACAAAAAACAGTTATCAGCTGTCTGATATAAATTGTTAGAATTATACAAAGACAATATAATGGGATCTACAAATCTAAAAAAAAATATTTTTATTTTTCGGGCAAAATTAATCTACTGTAAAAGAATATTAAAAAATGTTGCAATAGATGGTTTCTAAACACAAACAGTGCTTTACTCTTTACTCAAAAATCTCTGAAAGTATGGATTACAGAATCTAAATTACAGAAAATAAATCAAAATAAATCAAAAAGAAAACACAGGAGGAATTCGGAAAAAATATAAAAATAAATAAAACAATATTTTAAAAATCAAAGGATATTATCTACTGGCTATTAATGCCTGTAGCTAACAGGTGTGAGCAAGTAAAATTAGTTGGGTATGGCTTGCTCATCGTTTCTTTTTTCTCGGCTGGACAGTGGAGGGGTCTAAGCTGAGCTGAGCAAATCAAACACCTGCTGTTCTGCACAAAAACACAAATACACACTGTTACACTCTTAAAATGATCACATCCAATCGCAACAGTTCAAAGCCAAACAAACCATCTCACATACACATTTGGCTTTGGAAAGGAGCTTTCTTTCTGCTATCTTGAGGGATCAAAAAGTGAGACCTAGTCTCATTTTTTCAGCACTGGCCAGCTGCCCAGTCACACACACCATGCTGCCAACTCCTCTAATGAAGTCCAGTAATTAAGCAAGACCCTGAGACCCTAAGTCTTTCTCTCTCTGTGTATGTGTGTGTGTTTGTGTGTGTGCGCTCTTGTTTTTGTGACATATCAGGACACAACTCTGTATAATGACATGGGTATGACACAGGTATTACAAGGAGAGGGTGACTTATAACCCATGTCCCCATTTTTCAAAACGCTTATAAATCATACAGAATTATTATTATTTTTTATTATTATTCAATTTTTTTGAGGAAGTAAAAATGCACAAAGTTTCCTGTGAGGGTTAGGTTTAGGGGTAGGGTTGGTGAAGGCCAATAGAATATACAGTTTGTACAGTATAAAAACCATTACGCCTATGGGATGTGCCCACTTTTCACAAAAACAAATGTGTGTGTGTGTGTGTGTGTGTGTGTGTATAGGAAGAATATTTGGATTCAGAAGTCTTCTTTTCCTCCCCTTCTTTTCAGAAATATGTGCCAACCTTTCCCAGTCTACAATATTCCCTTGTACTCTGAACTCAAAAACTCCAAGCCAAAAAATAAAAAAAATAAAAAAATAAATAACCCTCTTCAAACTCTTCCCCTCATCGCCTACCTCTATCTGAAGGCTACTCCTACATTGTCTAAACCCGCAGTGAAATCATCGACTCCACAGGGCCTTTGTCTTCAATCCAGCTTTCACTCAAGCCTGCTTCTTGATTACAGTCAGACTTCACCCTGCAGTCCTCTCGCTCCTCAGTGAGCTGGTACCATGTGATTGCAGAGCGCGTGCATGTCATATATGATCTGATGCAAGGAGTCTGACTGCGAGGCTGCTGGCGCTGAGCGGGAGCGCGTTTTCTTCGGCGTGAAGGGGGCTTCGGGGGCCTCTGGCTGCTCCGTCCGCCTGTAATGAGCCAATGCTAATTATCCTCAAGAGACGTGGTGCTAACCTTGGTCTCACTAGCCAAGGACTTCCATTAAACCCCTGCCAAGATTTACCACAGAGGAATTTGTGCATATTAATGAGACAATACCGGTACATTTGGTTGAGGTGTGCAACTTTAGTGGTTAAATTAAATATGAGAGCTCTGCTAACAAACAAGTAATCTGTAATCAAATGTAATATATATATATATATATATATATATATATATATATATATATATATATTAGTGCTGTCAAAATTAGCGCGTTAACGCATTCGATTAATTTGAAATATTTAACGCGTTAAAAAAAAATAACGCAATTAACGCGGTTGCAGTTTTTTTATTTCCAGTTGTGGCCTATGTGTGTTCAACGTGCAAAGAAATATGGATAAGACCAAGGAAGGACTTTTAGACGGAAAGTTTCAGTATAAAACTCTGCCAGATTACTCTTCAGTCTGCCACAAGAAACATTACTCTTCATTTAGTCTGCCACAAGAAACAGCAACATTAAAATCATGAACTCAAATGTCATTGTTTAAAAAAAACAAAAAAAACAATGACTGTAACATGGCGTAAATCAGACCTTTCTGTAACGCTAACGTTAATAAGCTTAAACGAAAATAACGAAATAATTGTGTAGCAGAGTATTTTTTGTACACAGTGCCGCAAACTGTCAATCACTCCTGTACGCGTGCATCACTGTCCTCCTCAGCTGCAGCAACTTGAGCTCTCTCTCTTCATCAAGCTTTAAAACAAAAAGGGGACAAAAAGATCATATTGTCTTTGTGCATAGGCTTTAGATTAATTAGATAAATGAATATCTAAATTTGTGCCTTGCCGTCTACGGTATTTTTTTAGAACTTAGAAAAAAGATGCTGCAGCCACTGAACAGCCAGCGGGGGCTGCAGGACGACTCAACCTCCGCAGACAGTTTTTAATGTTTATCAGACAATAAATACTCAAGATTTTGCTTTAGTATAACTCACAACGAGTTTCACACACCTTCTCCGGCCACGTTGAGTTGTTGACACTTCACAGTGGGAAAAGCGACACATGCGCTATTCACTTGTATAACTTAGTTTCTGCTCTGGGTGGGATGAATTAGGAAGCTTGCATTGTGAAGGGCGCTCTGAAAATCGGCAGTGCAGGTAAAAGATTAAAACCTCTATTAAAACAGATGTCCAAATGAGCGTACCGGTACGCTACAAGCACGTTCTGGGCGCACGGAGAGGTGGCGGTACGCTCAAGAGCTATATTTGGAAGTGGCGGTACTGAGTACCGGTGCGTACCGGCCCACTTAAAGCACTGGCAATGACTATACTTTGGAATTTTTTTGCAGTCCACTTAGAATTCAACATGGAAATCATTTTTGTTTTTTATTGGCACTGATTGTTTTGAAATTCAAATGGTACTTACATGCCTGTGTTTTTATTTCTGTAATAAATATGGCTTTCAATTTATTTTTATTGCAGGTATGTTGTTTACATGAAAAAATCTGTGTTACAAGTTAAACAAAAATTCCAATAAACAATCATATTTTGAATTTAAATAGTTTATTTGTCTTGAGTTTACATTAATTATTTACATTTTACATTTACATATCCAAAAAGTTTCAGTCTTTTAATTGCGATTAATCGCGATTAATCGCGATTAATTTAAAAAAATTGTGCGATTAATTAGTTATTTTTTTTAATCGATTGACAGCACTAATATATATATATATAAATATAAGTCCATGAGGTTCACAGATTTGTTGTAGAACTTGCCACTGGCCGAGTGCTAACTTGAGCTCATCGCTTGTGGGGAATTAAATGGCTTTCTTAATAAGGTGTAAAGATTTTAATCGTCCATCTGAAAAGTATACCCAACTTGACAGGATCAATCTCTAAAAAGCTGTCTCAAAGAAAACCTGAAAAAATATATAATATTTATTTTAAAATGTAAAAGAGTACAGAGAACAAATTCAAGAAGCCCTCATGAAATTTACACATTAATACGGAGATATTAAATCTCTGCATACTTCCCCACAACCTCCTCATTTTGGCTTCTAATTAAGGAAATATTGACGAACAGTTGGTGAATGCATGGAAGGTGTCTGAAATGGAGTAAAAAGAAGTCAGGCGTTCAAGACTGTACAAGGTGCAGACTTTATGCAAGTGAAAACACTGAAATGTAATGAAGATATTCAGTACGTTGAGTATAAAAACATGCACATAAAAATAGCCAAAGCTCTGTATCTACATATTTAATTTAAAAAGCATTAAGAGCTGTAAAACTTTTGCACATGACCCCTAAGCCATAAGTATTCAACACATAATGTAAAACTCTGCATTAATTAGCATAGCATACCATTTATTTTTCTGATAATAATGACATGTATTATTTCATTATAATGTGCTAAGAAAAACTAAATGCTAAATCAAGGGGGCAAAAAGTCAGACTTCATATGGAAGTGAGGGAAAAGGGTTTGTTTATTGGCGATTGTGTGTTTCTGTATGCTGTGGCTATCAGTCCTTTTGCTATATCCATAATAGGGCCGAGCTTCCACCCTTCTGGCTTGATTCTCAAATAGAGATAATCCAGATTTCCGTTTTCCTCCCCAACCCATTTATTTGTTTGGACTTCCTGTGCCCTTCTTCCTATCCCCAGCGCAATATCACATCAATATATAACCAATTTCCAGCTCCAGGACCAATGCACAATTACTGTGACTGCTCTCAGTGAATCTCTGGAGCTTGGATAAGGGAATCCATATTGAGAAGATTTAATACAAATCAACACTCTGACCCAAATTCAGCCCACTTACTTGCTTTCAGAGCGTAACACTCTCTCCCCTTTTTGGATATTTACATCAATTTCACAATTACTTCCTATAAACAGCGTACTTTAAAATGGAATCATATCAGTATGCATTTGTGTCACATTGCTTCAGAAATCACTTCACGATGAGGACAGGAGGGGAGAGGGAGACAGTATTTAAATTGGTTATCGCAGAGCACTTAAGGCAATTATTAAAACTCAGATCATTACATAAATTTCCATGTTTTTCATCCTCAAATATCTGATCACATCAAGCATGTTGCAGCACCCTTTTTGTTATTTACCCTCCAACACACCCACACACACTGGGTGCACATCACACATGCACAGTTCATTCTAGAGTCATTATGCCAGTTGTCAGTTCACATTGCAGTACAATGTTTCATCTGACGGTAATCTGTGAGATTTATGCAAAGGAAATTGGGCAGTTCAGATCGAATCACATAAATACAATTAAGCTGAGTTCCATTACAGAAAGTGTTTTTGCGTGTATTTTTAGATAACAGAAATGTAAAATTAATTTCAAACCCACAAGAAGGTTTTTATGTCTGTTTCTTTGTCTCTCATTCTCTGATAAATTAAAGCACACTAAATGCTTGTCTGATGAATTGGACTCTTTTACAGATTCTGTTCCCATCTGGACTAGCCATTGCTGAGGTAGCTAAAAATACACATCTGTTTATACCAGCCATAAATACAGTCTCTCTCTCTCTCTCTCTCTCTCTCTCACACACACACACACACACACACACACACACACACACACACGCGCACACACAAGTTGCACACTTAAATGCCCACATTAAACACAAATATGTTTATTATTTCCCCCATATATTTTAAAGACATCTCATTAGGTGTTGAAACTGAGGTTATGAAGTTTGGGCAATCTCTCTGGAGATTAACCATAGTCTGTTAATGCAGGATGACAACTGAGGATTTAGCTCCATCCTATTTCTAAAGCAAAGATCCAAACAAATATGCATAATGCTTCTAATTTATGTGCTCAGGGAGTCTATAAGGGGGACGATGTGCGGATGAATAATGTTATTGGAAGTATGAATCATTACTGAGATTCAGTGATCATGATCAAAGAAATGTATTTGATTCATGATTTAACTCATTGCTGAGAACCTAATTATCATTTGCATGTACTATAAACAATTGCATGATTCAGATTTCTCAAAACTGTAATTAAAACATTACTGTAGCATGTTTTATAAGAAAATAAAATGTCAGTATTTATTCTTTTGAAAAATCATGTTTAATTTACTTGTTTCTTTTGTAATTATTTCTGACATTTTACATGGACATTGTTTTAAAGCAAATCCTATTGTTTTATTTATGTATTTATTTTACAGCATGTAATTTCACCCCCATCAGTAAAATTATTGGGTAATTCCAAATGATTCGTTAAAGGCAGTTTTCAGTTCAGTTCTCTGCTCTCAGTAAGTGAGTTGTGCAGTCGCCTGTCAATGACGTTAGTTACCCTTTGTTACCACCTTGTCTGACGTAGAAACCACATGACAACAGTGTTGTGGACAAATGCGGAAGTAGTGTCTAACATCCAGCAAACCACTAGCTTGCTTCAAGCAGTTCATTATTTACTTCTTCTTGCACATTTTATGGTGGATTGTGTTACTTATTTATGGAACATAATTACTGTTTACTGTCTGCCACAGGACAGCTCCCATAAATGTAAGCGTCCAAAAAACTTTGGGACAAATAGAGAGAAAGAGCAAGGAACAATATGGTTTTGCATTTTCTAGACGGAGAGAGCTTCGCGACAAACTTCAACTAGAAAGAGATGCCGATCTCGCTTGTGTTTTACTCGACGGGTACAGTAAGTTGTTTTGATTCGTATCTTTACAGAAAACGTATGCTATTATAATGATCAACAAGATTAGTATTATGGGGCATACACGCCAAATGCGGGGCATGGCGTCTCTAGACCCGCACAATGACGCATCTGATCCATAGTCAACTTGTACCTTTAAATCCATGATTTATCTTTCCGTCTGATTAATGGCCATCAGCGGGTTGGGTAGAAGACAACAAATCCCATCATTCCATGCTCCTTCTTAGCATCATCAAACCACGCAATTGTTATTGTTTGGGTAGTGTGCAATCTAGTGGCAGGTTCTACAACCTGTACCTTTAATGAACAAACCATTTATACAAGTTTTGTGAACCAGTTCAATCAATTCACTAAAAAGACTAATTTCTTCACAAATCAGATATTGTTAATGTTCTTTAACATTTGTGACACATTTGATCAGTAATCACAAAAGTAACTTTAAAGCAGTGTTTTTAATATTACATAACCATCAACAACAAATCACATTTTATACAAACGTCCTTAACAAATTAGAGAACTACACTGTAAGTCCCGGGTACTGTAAAGGACCAGTGTCAGACTTCCTAATTGTGCTCTAAATACTTTCTAAATGCTTTATTTTGTGCTTTTACTGTAAAATAAAATGCAATAATCAACAATGCTCAACAAGTGAAAAGAACAATATGGTAGCGGCCATATGAGCCATGGCAGAAAACAACCCACAGAGTTTAAAAACAGAGTATAAAACAGAGTTTCTATAATTGTCTACTTTATTTAGACTGACTTTCTGGTTAGCAGTAAGTGTACAGCTAAATAAACCTCCTGCCACAGCTTATCTCAGTCTGAACCAAAACCATTTAAGCAGTTTGAGATAATTGGATAGTTAAAAAAAAAAAAAATATATATATATATATATATATATATATATATATATATATATATATATATATATATATATATATATATATAATAAAATCTACAGTATATATTCTCTTTTTTTTAACCCTCAGATTTATAATTTGGCCACTTAAATTCTATGTTAATTAATAATATGTGACCTCTCAACTTCAACAAATTTTAATTAAGATAATCAGTCGACTGCCTGACTACAAATGAAAAAAAGCTCTACATTCCACTGCCTTTGCGTTCTTTTCTTACTACTTTCTTTTCTACCTCTGTTTCACTCGTTTTGATTTTGCTGGTGACATATTCTCTCCCTACCTGCTGCAGGCAGTAATTTCTTCCACAGGGCTGAATGGATGTTGCATTGTCGAAGGAGATAAGACCTAAACACACACACACACACAAACCCTTCTCTCTCTCTTCCCCTCTCTTAGCACACATAGATCCTGGTGGAAGTGCAGCACAATCATCCAGAATTTAATTAGCACAACTAATGTCATTTCAAACTCAATGCATTTCTAATCCTCCACAATTACCAAAGACATCAGCACACTCATTCTGCCTAACCACTGAGCCATATTATCTAGCCAACTGAGAGGCATGATTTCTGTGAAAAGTATAATTCTGATCGCACTGTAGTCTAGAATTGAACTTCGCCATCAAATTTAATGTCAGAATGCATGAATTTCTCGTTGAAAAGCTCGTCCGTGGTGTCTTTGCAAATTACAGTTTTCAATCTAGCAATTTTATATTTTAATTATGCTTTAAATTAATGCATAATTTTCTCCTGAGCTACAAGCTTGAGAGATTAGCGATTGATGATTTTATGGACTTCGCCTTGCATGACTGTCCTTGGTGAGTTAATTGTCTCTAAATTTCAGTCCAAGTAACAGATCATAGTTGGCAAAGTGGGAGATGATTTGGATACGCTGTTATATGACTCAAGAGGTGAAATCATTCCGGCACGCTGTCATGACTAAATAGTTTTTGATTCATCAACATCTGGCCATTTGGCTAGTTGTGTTTTGAAAAAGGTGGCCTGCTCGCAGCCTTGTATTTGTCAGCTGTTTTGGCTCTAGTGCAACCCTTTGGGAGGTCGCCATTAATATTTGGCCATTTCGAGTCTTCTGCGACAAAGATGCTGCACATCCTGGAATTTTGGCCATATTGGCTTTAAGGGCAGCCATGTGGGTTCGCTGCCCATGGGATGCAGCCATTTTGGCTCCAGGGTAGCCCTGTGGGTATATTCTCCTGAGGGTCGGCCATGTTGGTTTCGGAGCCAGTCTTTTCAGGCAAGTTGCAGCGTTTGCCCTGTTACAGGAAGCAGCCTGTGGGAATTTTTATATGGCAGGCTACAGATGACCAGTGTGGGTAGAAAGCCTTCTGGAGGCCTGGACAGGACTCTGTATGTGTACATATGTTCAAGCAAATATGTCCCAGAGCAATTTAGATGGCATACAAATCAACACATTAAGTTTTCACACACTTATACAAAGTTTATATTTTATCAGCAAAGTGCCAAACCAAAATGTAATTTATTATTTTCTCATGTGCTGCTAATAAAATAGTCACCATGTTAATAAATTAAAGAGTTCCACGGTCTAAGGCTGTGAAAGGGCAACAGATGTTCTTAAGTCAAAAGGTAGATTTCTCTGATTCCTCTGAGAAACAAATAAGAAAGAGAGAGAGTTTCTTTGAGCATTTTTAACTTTTTATCTTGGCACACGCTGATAATCAGTAGAATGTGTGCAATGGCAGCTTCCTATTGGCAGATTGTATTCCCTGGCGTGTCTCTTTTGGTGATGGCACAGGATAGAGTCAGTCTGGTCTTGCCGTTCCCCATCACTGTATTGCCATTCCTCTTGGACTCCTTGAGATGAAGATAACATGCCAAGGTCTTTCCAAATCAATTATTTCCCAGAAAAGATTAAACTTCAGTTAATGCCTAAGACATACTGTTAATGTTTTTTTTTTTTTTTTTCATACATATATATAGATATACATACACACATACACTTATATAGTACCTTTATGCACAGAAAGTGATGTACAAAAGAGAAGTATTGAGATATTTAGGCAAAAATTACTTTTAACCTTCTAGCTTTATGTCCTTACTAACAAAAAGCAAGTAATATTTAGCTGAGTATTCTTGGGAAATGGCTCATTGATTTATAGGTGGGCAGATATTTTGTTCTGTACCACAGACCTAAAATACAAAACACCTGGATGCCAACCCTGACTCAAACAGTCATCGTTATGTTTCTGAATGTGAATTATCATTGGCCTGAGGTTGTGCAAATTAATTTTAGACGATGACTGAACTATACTAGAATTCACTGACCTTTGGTCCAAAAAAAACAAAAAAACAAACAAACAAAAAAACAAAAACAACAACCCAGCTGGCTATTCTTGGGAAAATGGCTGATTGATCTAAAACATTTTGTTCTGTACTAGAGCTAGAATACAATAAACCTGAATGTTCACCCTGACTCAAACAGCCACTGGTACAATATGTTTTTGAATATGAATTATTATTGGCCTGAAGTCATACAACTTAATTTCAGCCAGATGATGATTGAACTAGACTCAAATTAACTGACCTTCTTAGAGGACAAAGATAGCAATCAAATATAATTTATCTGAAAAGTCAATGGTATTCAAGCAGGGTTACGGCTACATAAGGGTCAGGAAGGCACCTAAATGAAGCTGCTTAAATATTTTGGAAATAATGAGGGAAATAAAAAAGCACTTTTATTGTATGGACTTTGTATGGTGTATGCGTATATATATATATATATATATATATATATATATATATATATATATATATATATATAGAGAGAGAGAGAGAGAGAGAGAGAGAGAGAGAGAGAGAGAGAGAGAGAGAGAGAGAGAGAGAATTTCTAAACTAAAACCACAATGAAAATATTGCCATTTGGAATTCAGTTCTTAATCACGTCAGTCTCCCTTTGGCCCAGGCTCATTAAGGGCCCAGGACCTCTATTTGAATGCATTGCAGAGGCTGTGCCCTGGCCACATCACAGATCACACAAGCTCCTTTAAAAGCATGCTAATGTACTCCACTTCCCATGTCCTCATCTGCTTATTAATATACATATTTAAAAAGAGAACATTATGCAAATCAGGCCTAGCTCCAGATTAGATTTGAAGCCTCATGATTTAGTCTGAAATATAATTCTATACACATTAACCATCCACCTAAGGCAAAATAACGCCATTCTCCCCTAGTTTAACCTAATTACCCCACAAACATTAAAACTACATTGTGGTATCTTGGGGGGAAAATTAGTGATATTCTACAGGGATTTATGACCTGTGAAATTTTCTTATCAAAGGTAGGGGTTCGGTCGCCATGATTTTGCCAAAGTAAGACATGTTCCTGGACCAACATTATTGTCCAAAAATATAGACTTCCCTACCCCTAAACCTAACCCTATTCATAATTTATTCCTAAAATCACCTCAAAATTATATTTTTACAATCTGACTGTGCTCTACATTATTATGAAAAAAAAAAAAAAAAATCGAGATAGTTATTAAAATAGAAAATTGCTCTCAATTTGAGTTAAGGTGAAATTAATTGTTGCTTTAATTATTTTTAATGCATGTAGAAGTATTACTAAAAATATATAGATTTTTAATTAAATAAATGTGACTCATTTTAGCTAATTGCACTACGTGCAGCCTCTATTTTAGGCAAAGCCCCTCAGCTTCTTGCTTTATCACAATTAGCTTTCCTAAAATGACTCTGAAGTTTATGTTCCCTGAAATTCAAAATTAGAGCAGCAGAGCAATTTCAAGCTCTTTGTTTTTTGTTTTTTTTTTGTCTCTAAATAATCATCCATACGCTGCTCTGCATAACTGAGTGTTAGAGTTGTGCTCTTGCCTCGCAGTCAAACCGGCTTGCCTTTTTGTATACACGCAGAACATTCGGCTGGTTGCCTTGGCAACTGGAATACAGAGTTTTGTGGCCCTCTTTGCTAACGTGTCGCCCCTGGCGCTCCCTCTTAACGCTCAGTCGCTTCCCATCATGCTCCTTGTTTTTGAGGTCTGCTTTGAAAAATGCCATCCTGATCACAGGAGCCCACACAGACCTACAGCAAACTACATGTGCTGAGAATAAATAAATAAATAGTTCCATTCATAATGCTGGGACAATTTGGCATTTTTGGAAACATTCTTTTTGAGAAATTAATTATTCTGCTCTGCTGTTCTAATCAGTCCAGTCTTGGACAATTCAGGCCGTCTCAAAGGATAAAGGTTATCCACATTATATGTGTCCAGAGCCCCGCAAGACGCCCCTACATGAATGTGCATCTGCGGAATATTAATATTTAACACAATCTTACTGATTAAACTGCTCTGCATTTTGAAGCTTTAACATGGAATGATCATCATCGAGGGGGAAGAAAGTTATATAGCTTAAATTAAACTTTGCTATATATTACTTATTCATAAATTCAGGGATTTCAAATTATAGCATTCCCCAAACCTCTACTAACCAGTCCATATTTCTGTTCCATGGCCCTACTACATCTCCCTGCCATACATGAATTTGGACATACAGATCTTTATAGACATCACCATTGTGTTGAGCTGTCAGTTCCAGCAGTAACTCGGCGGACATGTTCCAGTCCAGATCTATCATCTGGCTAGCCTTCAAACTCTCATCCATCAGCGCACACTGGCTCCCGCAGACCCCTGCCTGATCCCATCATATCAAACTTCAGGGAGCTGTTCTGTAAGTGAGAGACTCAGGGTTAGAGCTGACAATGAGTGACTGCTATGTCCAGGGTTTTAAGGGTTGTACTGATAGGTTGTTGATGACCTTGGGGTGATTTTGGAAACAGCTGGGACAAGATGATCTTTAAACACTTATGATACCGCTCTGATTTTGTGCGTGCTTGTGTATGTGTAACACATACCTAACCTTCTTTTTTTGTTACTTATTTAGAGATTTTAGAGTATTTTTAAGTTAAACATCTAACCTGTTGTCAAATCAAGGTTGTCTGCAATAATTGCCAAAACAGCTACTACCATACCATCTTGCTTGCAAAAAATAAAATAAAAATGTACCTAGACAGATCATTTTAAATGGTCATTAATAAAAAAAAATAAAAAATAAAAAAAAAACATGCTTTTTTGCTGCCAGATGGTGTAGTTACATCATCCACTATCCCGGGCTAACTGGACAATGCTAGCCAGCCAAAACTTGACCCCTTTAAGCACATGCAAATAAATTATGGGTCTGTGAATAATTATGTAGATAACTTTCAAGTACTTCTGTGTGCATTATAATGTTTGCGAATAAGCCAGATTACAACAGAAGGAAAAGTATGCAAGTATTAAATAAATAAAGTACTATTTAAATAAATAAATTCATCTATTAAGACTTATTTAAATCCTCAATTCTATTTTACTGTATTTTATTCTTTAAAATACAAATGTTCTAATAACAATCTTAAAAGAGTCAAACCTT
Organism: Carassius auratus; assembly: GCF_003368295.1. Taxonomy (NCBI): domain Eukaryota; kingdom Metazoa; phylum Chordata; class Actinopteri; order Cypriniformes; family Cyprinidae; genus Carassius; species Carassius auratus. The sequence continues at coordinate 22,764,523 of NC_039256.1, forward strand.
ATCAGAGAGAGAGATTAGCCTTCTAATACTAAGGTTTCTAGTTTTCAAATTAATTTGGACTCCAGCAAAAGAACCTGGCACCCTATTTTTTGAAAAAGCTGGACCAAGACCTCAGCTGGATTTTAACTGTATTCTTTGAGCCTCAGGGCTCTTAATCTGTTGTTATAGATTTTCACTTTTTTAATTAAAATGCTTAAGAGCCTGGCTTTGAGGGCTAAAGTTAATGAACTGAGTTGCTGGAGGTCTGCACAATATGAAAAGAATTGACCGAGCGAGTAGTAAATTAACCACTGCCGTCTATTAGGACTAAGATTTGAATCTACAGCATTGTCTTCCAGGACATAACTCCAACATGATGATTATTCAGCTTGGAGGATTTTAGTCAAAACACGCCCTTGTTGTCTCTTTCTCCTCAGTCCTATCTGTGAAAAATGTATTGTGTCAGCCGTGTGGCTTAAAGCAACAGGGCGGTTGTATAAAATACATTGTACCATGTTTAAAGTCTTAATCAGCTCTTAATAGTAACAATGCCATACATCGTTTCATTCTGGAATGAGACCTTGCTCAAGAGAGCCATAGAATGCTAAGCTCTTACGTAGAGTGTTTGTCCTTGAGTTAAAAAAGTTATTTGCTTGGCCTGATAATGCCACTCAATTTATTAAACACTACCTGCCATTCCATTCCTAGCTGACCCTGTTTCTAAGCAGAAATATACCTAGTAGGATGGAAATTGTGTGTGTTCTTTGCACTCAATATGGGTGCTTACATAGGTCATTGTCCTGGTTTTGGCCTACTTAATGGTTTTATTCACCTTCTGTTGTTATTATCACTAAACTACAGGCATTTTTGGCTTGTTGGACATTACAGATGAACACTGGCACTCGTTCTGGAAATGCTGACTCATGATTTTACAGCTCTGCACGGAGGCTGGCGTCATGCCTGGCAACGAGCTGTCAGAATGGTAAGTGACCGTTCTTAAGATTTGTCTCTTTGGGAGATGCTGCCTGAATACAAAGAGGGAGCTAGCATGCTCTCTGCAAAGTGCTGAGCTCAGCAGAAATGGTGGCATTCGTGAACCTGCTAGATGTATTGTAGAACACCAACGGTATGAACAGTTAAAGCTGAAGTGTGTAATGCCCACACCACTAGTGTCATCAAATGGAATTGCAAAAACAAGTGCTGCAAACAGGTTTCATAAATGCTCCCCAGTGTCCAGGGGTGTGCACTATTCAGAACCGAGTTGAGAAATGCTTTTACAGTAAATTACAGTTATGGATGCATGCAATTAAACCTTTAACCAATGACCCCCAATGATCAGTTAAATGGTTAAAAAAGTAATTGTGGTTATTCAAAAAAGGAAATATATGAACATTTACACAATGTAGATTAGTTTACCTTTTAGTGCTTAACTCTGTTTTGAATATAGCCACAGGTTTCAGTGACTTACAGGAGTGAAAACTATACTTTACAGTTTTTCTCTGTCGCTTTGGTACATTTCTCGAATCAAACTCACAATTTGCAAAACAGTGAGAGCATTTCTCAAAACAATTTGTACAAATAGCAAAACACCATGGATGACCTGCAAAAGCTACTCTCTTACTCAAAATCCTTAGTTCATCTCTCAAAAGTAAATATCTGTGTCAATGAACATGTCAGTGCCATCAGAATGACAAGTCCTCGTGTCATTGTGTGCGGATAAGACAGTCAAGTTGTTTAGTCATGTTGTCAATATAACAGTTTACTCTGGAGGGATGTTCTGATGGAAACTATGGCTAAAGTTTTGATGACAATTATTGTCAATTGTAAGTTACATCTTAGTGTATGTGTGAGTGTAATTGCAAGAGAATTGAAAAGATTCAAATTTACACTCTTACTGTTTGTACTATATTTTATTGACAGAACATGTCATTGAGATACAGAAATGAAAAGACAGCACTGAATAGCACACAAAGATAAATCAGGACAGATTTAGAAAAAGTCTAATGGAAATATAGAAAGTATAGAAATATGCTTGACATATTATGATAACTTGTTCAACCATTTTGCATGTAAAGACTTATGCTATGAGCTTGTGCCTAAGTGTTGTGGGGGGTGAGACTATTCAACAGAGATCCAATATAATACATTTTGCTCAACATGACATAAGCAACTGATAATGTAGGAAACAACAGAGAATTGTACATAATCATTTGCATGGATGTACCAAAGCATTTGCAACTTGTTCAAAGAAATGAGAAACTGCTTTTTTGATGTGACATAATGATATGAGAATTGAACAGGTAGTTTTGAGAATTTCAATTCTGATCTGAGAAATGTACCAAAGTGACTGAGAAAAACTGTAAGACTACCTGAACATTTCAGGTAATATTAACCAAAACTTCAGCTTTGTTCCATACACTCAGACTATATGACAACTATATACAGAGTGAAGTTTTGCACATAAATATATATACTTAAACTTAAACACTTAAACATATGTAGTGTTTAAGTATTTAAGTGAAATAAGGTTTTTGTTTTTTGTTTTTTTTTCTGCAGGTGTGTGATGTGTAAATCGTCATGTTGTTGTTTCTGATGCTATTTCCACAAGCAAAAATAAACCCCTTCTTATGAAAAAAGTTATATTCAAAGTCATAACTAGAGCCCTATTATTATTATTATTATTATTATTATTATTATTATTATTATTATTATTATTATTATTATTATTATTATTATTATTATTATTAATACTACTACTACTACTACTACTACTAATAATAATAACAGTAATAATAATAATAATAATAATAATAATAATAATAATAATAATAATAATAATAATAATAATGTAAGTTAGAACTTATTATTATTAGTGTTATACTCTGCACTATAATACTGTTTTTGTATTTATGTAAAAATGATGGTGAAAGCCAAAGCCTTGTTTAAAAATAAAATAATTATAAAATAAAAATTACATTTAAAAAGCCTTTAAGCCTTAAAATGTAAAACTTTTTTTTGAAAGTCAAAAAGTTAATTTATAAACTGTACAATAAGTAAATATATAAAGTTAATTTAAATAATATTTTTATTACAGTTAGGTTATAAAAATTAATAAATAGTTTATTTTTATTTATTTTTTTGTGAAAAATGTTAAAGAACACTTAATTTCATTAAATTTCAGTGCATCAAACTCAAAGTTCTTCGAGTTGCAGTTCAGTACATTTCTCAAGCCTTAAATATACTTTACAAAAACTGGGCATATATTACACCGGGATCTTGTCCTCACAGAGGTGGGAAATTGGTCAAGCAGGGGAACAAAATTAAATAAATAAATACAAAATCTCTAAACACCTTGTTTAACGTTAATGGGTTTTCTTCTTCCTTTTTGGTATCAAAAGCCTTTGTTTTACACTGACAAATGCTGTTTGCATAGAAAAGTGTTTGATTAATGAAGTTTTTCCTGTGTCTGTCACGGCTCCCTTGGCGCGCCATAAAATTGATGGGGAAAAAACCTGAACTGACAAAGAGGCATTCACTGCAGCCTTGCTTTCCGAGGAAAATATCAAAAGTAGCCGTTTAAAGCATGTTTACGCTTCCGAAGCGTGTTTTGATTAGTAGGCACAGAGTAATGGCCATAAGTTATGTCAGCAGCATCAGCTTACATGAGTGAATAGCACACGTGGGGTCCCCATGCAGATGAAAAAGACATCCGTTACAAAAATCACAACCTCTAATTAAAAACCCCCAGCTGGGTTCCACTCAGGGAACACGGGTGCTCGTCTAGGCTTGTTTGAGGGGGGGAGAGAGAAAGAGAAGGAAAGACAGAAAGTGCTGTGCAGCATATTGTGTGAGCAGTCTATAAAGGGAATCGCTGACGCTGGTACAAACCGAGGGAAGCTTAGGTATGACCCCGGCCCCGCTAGCGCTGTATTACAGGAGGGAGGCATGCAGGGAGGATAGGACAGGTGGCTGCTGGACATAATTCACAGTGTCATACACCGGATTGCTGAAATCATCACCGCTGTTATATGCTCTGCACTTTTATCCTCTCGGGCAATGTGTGGACAGCCGAAGGGTTGAGTCTCGAATGTCACAGTTTAGCAGCTCCCAATTCTTGAGCCAAATTGGGCCTCAAACCAAACTCAACTCTTACCAACCGCTTCTTGAGCCATCTGCAAATTGTGTCAGGAGCACCTAGAATAACGGACACGCATGACAGATGTCGGGAAAGAGTCCGGCTTGTTTCCTGTCAATCTGCGATTAACATTCTCTTGCTCAAATTTTTATGCTAATGTGACCCTTTCGTTGGTCTTTCCTAGCCAAACACCAGCCTGGGACATGGTGTGTCGGAGCAGTTCTATTAGTGCGGATCAAAATACAAAAACACAATGGAATTGATTTGTATTTGTGAGCCCACTGGCCCGGAGGGCTTGTCGTGACTTTTCTGGCCTCGTCCAATCACGCTGCTGTTTGTTATGTACATGTAAACACGAGCACTCTCTGTCGGCATTTTAAATATGGATAAATATTTGTGTTTGATAACATTTAGACAGCATGTTTCGGTATTCAAATCACCCAGTTGTGCTCGAATACAAACAATAATTCCCATTCTCTCTATCACACACACACACACACACATCTCGTTTGCGTAGGAGTGAGCCACTGAAGTTAGACTACACTACTTTGCAGTGGAAAAAGTAGTGGGCCGGGAGATGATACCAGAGGACTATTTGAAAAGCCCACCATGGTGCTGGCATGGCCCGGTTCCCCCCAGTGCCCCCCTCCAGATCCCAGTCAATTCACAGGGCTCTCTGAAAGGCCACAAGGGGGGCTTCTCAAGGCCAGCTCCAGCCTCCCGCAAAAGGCCACTCAGCTGACATTTCGCTCTCGCTCAAGTGATTCATGGCAAAAGCAGCGGTCGGCCTTGTAGTGGAACCCTGCTGATATTTCATTTTTTTTCATAAAGGTGAGGCATTATGAAGATTTTTTTTCCCCCTTCTTTCCATCGCTCATTGTGCCAGCCTTGAAGCTGTTTGTTCTCTTGTTTTCGGGAAGGCGCAGCGGAGGGTAGCAGCCACTTTGGCATTCTCCGTAAATACCTCAACAGATTTTGATATTTCGTCATGACTTCAGCCGCATATGACATTTCAGCTCTCATCCAATATTGGCAGATTGTGACTCTAGGGCTGCAATACTGCCACAACGTTATTCAGATGGACTGTCTTCTCTTTCAACTATCATCTGAGCATTTATTGAGGACAACTGCAAATGAGAGGAAGGTAAAGGACATATGAATGCTTTGATTATGCACATTTCCTGAGAGAAATGCCACCATGTAGGATTTGAATAATCCAGTTAGTGTTTTTCCATTGACCCAGCTTTTAATATTTTGTGTCAATACCTCTCTTCAAGCTTCTCTGCATGACTCTCGGTTTCAACCGAGCACGCTAGTGTCAATGCAAATGTAGCTGCTGCTAATCCTCTTTACGGGACATTTGTCAGAGATGGACCCAGACCACTAGCCTCATTCCCTACCATTCTCGCTGTTATCAATCTAATGACATGATATTCATACAGAGCAAACAATCCAGCAGTTTTATTTTTTTCCCCTCCTCACTCGCATTGGGTGCTTGGCAGAGGATCAGCACATGCAGACATCAATAGTCAATAAGCTCCTGCTGGAGGAAAGATGCAGTCATGTCGACCTTCAGGATTTAGTAAAGGACAGGCATGCATGAGCACATGCTCATGTTTTCTTTACACTGTCATATAACTGCTGCCTCAAAGGATCATGGGGCTGTGGAGAGAATGGTGGATGACTTCATGGGAAGAACAGACAGAATATGGCTCTTTCTTCAACTATGGGCACTTTCAATAAAGAAACACCCTTGAAACTTTTTACCTTCTGAATGTTATTTTTTTATTTATTATATATATATATATATATATATATATATATATATATATATATAATTTTTTTTCACTAGTAATGTCTAAGAGTGAAAGTAAATGTACAAACAATATTTACAAGCAAGATTTATAAATCTATGCATAAAATGCATTTAAAGCTAAGCAAAAATAAACACAAACAGAATGCTAAAAAATCTATGAAAATCTTTGAAAAAAATATTAAAAATCATCCCTTGTGACATAAGTGTCCATAATTGAATAGATACCCATATACTGTACATCACCCACTTACAGTAAATGTGAAACACATTCAGCCCATGTATGAGGCTAAAAATAGTTTAAAGCTGCTTTGACCACTCAATAATTTGGTGTTATTTTATGCATTTCAGACACTTCCTTCCAACGTGTGACCAGCAAAGCCACATGCAGATATGACAGGATTTGCAAATGCCCAGGGTGACTGACAGAGGTATGGCATGGAACATTCTAACACAGATCCTTTTAACGGGATTCTTCCAAATAATCTGCCAGTCTTCAAGAAAATCCATAGGACTGTTTTAAAATGAGGCTCATTTGAGCAAGTCTGTGGGTTTAAGCTGGTGTGCTAGCTAATCTCCAGGCAGTTGTCAGTGGCTGCCCCGTTACGGGCTGACGTTGAGTATGGAACAGATCAGGAGTGGTACATTTGCACCAAATCCTGCTTCACAAAGGGCACACGGCGAGGGAGAAGCCCAAAGAAGCTTTAGTTTGGATTGAATTTCCACGCAACACATTCTCGTGAAAAGCACCACCCCACATTCTCTGCAGAAGACAAATTGTGGATAAACAAAAATGAAAACAAAAATGTTCAATATCGTCACCCACACAAAGAGCACCGGCGACCATGGAAATGTTAACATAAGCCACTGTAACCAAAACAGCATTATACTAATACAATACCTGACAGCACATTGCTCTGTTATTCGCTGAATGAGTTCATTGTGAGGCATTTATTATTTCTTTATATATTTGTACAATACCGGTAGGGGGCTAATTAGGCTGTCCATTGGGGTAAATGAGGCTGGGTTAGTGGTGGGTGGGTGGATGGCATTTCAAGTTCAAAATCCCTAAACAACTTCTGAAAACTCAGAAATACTTAATTGGGGAAGCCAAAAAGGACACCTCTTTTAGAACATAGTCAGAAAAGCAAAGTTGCTTTTAAAACAAACCCACAAAGTTCACTAAATTCCTATAACAAACACTTCTAGCATTATTGTAACACCTCCTGTGAGGATTTTCGAGATTTGCAAGAAATAAGGACAACCAGTGTATCATCATGACTGAAAGTCAATGCACTGACTCTCTCTGAGTGAGCACATCATCAAACAGACACAAGAGTAGATCCCCTGCCCTTTACTGATTCTCTCATTCTCTCTGTAGCAGTGCTAGATTCAAACCACACACATTGCTTTGAATTTTGGCTTTTCTTAGTCACATTTGACCATAAAATCGGAGCTGGGTCACTGGCGTGCTTTTTGGCAAACAGCTTCTTCACCCCTCCCATACAGGTCAGTGTTATGTTCTTCATACTGTATTATTGACTATTGACTGCTCCTCCAACTGAATTCTGTAGCTCATTCAATGTGATCAAATGGTGTCTATGAATGGTTTGGATGGTTGAAGCATCTACAGAACCCCCTGATATTTGAACTAACAATTCCCACTTAGAAAGTGTTTTGTACCTTTTTCCTTAATATGTGGTTTTGTTTTTTTTTTTTTTTTTTTTTTTTTTTTTTTTTTTTTTTTTTTTAATCTCCAGCCACCTGGAGCTCTTTAATATTATTATTATTATTATTATTATTTTTTTTTAGAATTTTTTAAAGATTCACGCCATCTGCCATTTGTCTTCTTCCTGCATGTACATACAACTTCACATGCACTACTATAAATTTAGTATTTTCTCTCTAAACCCAAAATGGATATCTAGCTATGCTGCTGTGTTTCCAAATAATGATGCATAACCATAAATTTGGATCGAAAACATGGTAGCACAGATCAATAAAACCAAAATCATATCATTATCTTTTAAATAAGCCAGTTTATCGTCATACCCAATACAATACTCAGTATCACACCTAACACTTGTCATCTTAACTGATACTCACTGTGCTGTCAGCCTCTGGTGACTGATGCTCGGCCTGGCTATGAAAGTGTCATGATGACTCCATACTGAAGATCAACAGCTCTGTTCTCACTCTTACAATGCATGATAACAAAGCAATGACTGCTACTGTTTTGACTCAGCATCATAAGCAATAATGCCCTGCGTGAAGACTTAAACACGTAAATGTGCATTTTATGAAGGGAAATGATGTTCTGTTTGCGAGGATTACATTATTAGAACGCATCCTGTTTGGGAAAAAAATGCAGACAGGGCCCATTAGGTTTTTCTAGAAAGCCATTCACACAAAATGATTGCAGAATCTGTGATTTAAAAAGAAAGCCATGCATCACATATTCCAATGAAACATGACTTGTGCTGACTGTGGAGGAAAGCAGGTACTAAAAAAGTCTCATGTTGTCTTATTTTAGCCAAATTTGTCTTGACAGACTCAATGGATATCCCTAAAGTGGCACTTTTGCACCAACAGGCTATTTGTGAGCGTGCGTGTGTCAGTGAGTGTAAATGTACTCATTTGAGGTCTCTTCAGATGTTGAAATTCCCCATCTTTCTAAATAATAGATTTAGAGCATCTGTCTGGTGCTCTGAGGCTAGGATTGATCAGCTAGAAAGACAAAAAAAAAAAGCAGTGGGGAGACGAAAGGAAGCTTTCACTATTTCTCACTGTGCTGCCACAGATTCTAGCTCTTTTTCTTCTCTGTCTGTGCCATGTTTCCTGTTCTCCGTTAAGCCTGGAGGGTAGAGGAGGCGACTTATCCTGTCTTTGTGGCAAATTGACAAACAATCTGTATCTAATTACCACCTCGATCCTCTGACATGTATTATAAGCACCGCTCATCCTGACAGAAAGCGCATAGAAGCACAAAGCGTTATGACTTGAGAAATATTGTTTCTGCCAGGAAACTTCAAAGCAGAACAGTCTGATTCTGTCGGAGATGTTTTCTCTATATTAAAATGTCATGGGAAAACCTTCAGGTTCATCGCAGAGAATAGTTATTTTAGCCACAACGCGGTCCGCCTACATACCGCTGTTGAAATTAGCGACAATCTCACCCCAAGTGCTTATAGTTAGAACAACTTTAGGCGCCACATAGAAGTACAGCGTTCGAATTCACAACAATGCCTCATCATTTTCGATCCAATCACGTATAAAATATTAGTCGCAACAGAAAATTGCTTGTGACCCGCTAATGGCTTTTCCTCATCAAAATTCTGCACAGTCCTCTCAATGTAACAATGACAAATATCACAGCTCAGACGCATTGACATCTCCTCTGCTCACGCTCAAGCAGTGCTACCCATCACTGGCACAGCCTCTTTTGACTTGCTCTTCAAAGGATTTGTTGCTATGGCAATAGAGAACCCTAACACTTACGGGATGTTTTGGAAATGATATTTCAAAGGGGACACTGTATATCTGCACAGCGTATGTGTTGATGGTAAATTTAAGGCACGCATACTGAGATATCTCAAGGCGATCACCTGTGCCTCCTGCTAAAGACAAGCTACACTGCCATCTAATGGAGTTAGCGCTGCTGCTAACTGAAGCCAGTGCTACATATACTTAAAGCATGCATCAGAAAGAAGGCACTAAGAACAAAGCAAAAAAAAAAAAAAAAAAAAAAAGACATGCAAATTGATTTAGAGAAGCTGCTGCCTTCCTAGCTAGTGCGTAACATAATGCAACATACTGTTAGACAGCATAATCAGAGTAGTCAAACACACCGCGCTCTCAAATCTCTCTGCCAACAACCACATGGACGTGGGAGTCTGTGTTAATGAAACAAGGTAATGAGCTGTGCCAGTGCAAATGCTACGCTGTGTTGTCCTGGACGTCAACCTTGCGGTTATGGACGCTGCCAAACATGAAAGGCAATCATGCTTGTTAGATGTAGTAAGATCTAATACAGCAGCCTGGCCAGATACATATTGGGTTGTAACATTCAGTTAAAATGCCAAAAAAACGTTATGATTAGCTTGACTTGAAATTGAGTATATGCCAGTGCGGGCATGAACGGATAATGTATTTTGACGCAACCAAGGAGAACGTTAGCATCATTCACGCCCGTGTACTTTCTGCTTCACGCATGATGATGCAAGGAGTGATTAATCACCAGAAAGAAGTAAAACACACTGACTCGCTCACACACTTACACGTTTGGTGCACATTATCTCTGTGATTATCTATTATATTTTGTGTTGTGCTTCAATTAGCCACACAGTCACACAAAAGTGAAAGTACAGCTCATTCAGTTCTCCGAGTACAGGAGAATTAAGACGCAGAAAGTGAGTGACTTTAAAAGTGCTGCTTGCAAACTAGTTTGTTTTCTTGATTTGTATGGATGTTAATGCAGTGTCCATAAGTGACAACGATTTAGATAATATAAGAGCGCAAACTGGGGCATTAAAGGAACAGTTCAGCCCCCCCAAAAATAATTATTTTAGACCAAACAGAGCACTAGACCCTGTTTATGTAGAAAGTGGTTCTACCACACATAAATGTATTTATATTTACATAAACCCTAAAATATTAATGTATTGAAAGCATCTACAACACAATTAATTTACGATTAAAAAACTTTGCAAATTTACATATGTTTAGGAATATTATATATAGGATTTGGGATTGCCATTAATTGCATACTTCATGTTTTAAATGTTGCAAAACATCCATATTTTTTAAACTACTCAAATATTCCAAAAAGTACATATGCATAAACAATGAGACAACAAACTTGTAATGATAACATCATTTCCTTTTTTAGGTGCGCTTGTGTGAACTATCCCTTTAAAATGTATTGCTGAAAATTTAACCTGATAACTGTCACTCACGTTTTTGAAGATAGACTTGAATGTGCATGATACAAACCTAAATTTTTATATTTCATGACTGAAAACATTTTGTAACATGATTTTGATGTGCCATTTACATTGTAATGCAATGTCTGATTTTAAAATGGGTTTTAAAGGATGAATTTTGAGATTTTATGTTTTCAAGTGATATATAACTTCTGATGATTTCTAAAATGTGATAGAGAAAAAGGCAACGAGGAAGTCTTTTTTTTTTAAACAAATGTCAAAACTCCTTTTGTAATGTAGATTTCTGAGGGTGCACTCTTGTCATAAATTCATCTATTACTTTTCCTACATAATTTTTAACAAACAATATTGGTATAATATATATATATTTGGGAGTCTTAGACCTTTCCAACGATATATAGTTTGTCAAGATTAGATTCAATTTGATTGTAATATAGTATAGTCAACGTAGGCGTCCCATATACGGGACGGGGTGACATTTAACAGGTTAAAGCATCTCTGATCTCTGTATTTTGCACTCTGCCATCCATATACTAAAGGGCAAAGGACAGAAAGATGTTTTATAAAAGCACTGACAAATGCAATGCCTTTTCCTAAAGTTGGCCCTGCTCCTGACCCTACAGGAGCCGGATGAAACTGTGAATGTGGTGGAGGAATGATTAGTTATACAAGAGGTATTAAACACGATTACACTGAAACGATGTGTTGACACTCTGTAGGGGGTGGAAAAGGGGTGAAGATAGCATATAAATCACAGTTAACAAGAAAGAATAGCAAATCTCCAGAACATACTGTCTGTATTAGTAGATACAATTTTGCAGTGGAAGTGTTAGCATTTATTCCGCACTGACATAATTATCGTGACACACTGTAGTTGTGTTTTCATCAGGCTGATGGAAGAAAAACAAAACGCCTAAAACTCAGAACTATGTTTTCCCCTTCCAGAGAATGGCAGCTGAATACATTACTGACAGTTTATATTTCCGAATGTGTCTCGGAGACACCCGTAAGTGGTTATCAAGCCAGTCTGGTAAGCAAGGACACTTGTGTTTAAGAGCATCTAGAGAAATCACTGAACACTGGATGTAAAACATAATTACATATCATTTGATCCTGACCTTCCTAAAGTCCTTGGCTCTCTGTACCTGTATATCATTTTCTGTTCTTATTTTCCACATAATTCCTCATTGTTTAAGGTAACGTTGCTAATGTTGTGCGAGAGAAAAGTGTCCATACCGAAGCTGAAAATCCACATCATATGGCCAGTTGTCTGCTCTCTTCTGCCACTTGGCCCAGAGATAATGAGCCAGTGGTCAATGTCCCTACTCGTTCACATGTCCTCTGTTAGCGCTGACATTTCTTTATTTCACCTGTCTATCTGGAGCATTATGCATCGCCCATCAATTGATTTAGCTATTTATTTCTTCACGTCTGCTGTGACCACACATAAGCAGGACTTGCAGGATAACTTTCAATATGTTTTGTTAAAGAAACAACAAATTGGCAGTTCGGGGAACTTATAAGCACATCATTATTCTTTAGTAAATAGGGAGCAGAGGCAGGGTGAATGCCTCTTCTTTCACAGTCAGCCACGCATGGCGGAGGTAATCACACTTTCATTTCCAGCCCTAACAGTGTGCCATGCTTTAATGATTTTAATCAAACTCATTCACTCACTCTTTCAATAAACAAATATGAAGAGTCTGTTTTGATTTGCTTTCTTTTTACTTCCCGAGAAGCAGAGGGAGCATTAGAGCCGTGTTAGGAATGATCAAACATGTTTGTGTGTGTTTGTATGTGCACGGAATGCTTGATAACACTATAATATAAACCAATCAATCAGCATCCACTGGTGGTTTGTCTTTTATTTTTGGGTTTCATTATGACAGATGATTTGTGTTCTCTTCATGTACTGTATGATTATCAAGCCTTTCAAATTGGCATATATTGTATTGGAACACATTTCTGCAATATTTCACACTGCCCTTTTCTATACACAAACACATGCAAAAAGGACAAAAAAAAAAAAAAAAAAAAAAAAAAAACTTACTTTAGTATTAGCATTAACATAAATGAGATAGGAGCTGTATCAGATGAAAAGATTTTCAGTTAAACTTTAATCTGCTCCTAATCTTCATACTCTTTCAGAAGAACGCATCCAGGAACACATTTTTACAGCTTTTTGGAATGAAGTGAGAATGAGTAAATGACAGAAAATTAATTTTTGGATTAACTGTTCCTTTAAGCAAGGCAGTTATAATGATTAAGTTGCAATACAATGCAACAACATAAAAGTAAAAACAAATAGGTAAATACAAATAATCATTTATCCATATAATGCATCACTTTTGAGAAGACCCCCGAATAAAGGTTTTATTAGATTTAACTAAACTTTGGGGACATTTTTTTGCATATTTTGTCCTCGAAGTGTAGCTAGGTTCAATCCCCTTTCCTGAAATGAGAGAGAGAGAAAGCGCTACTTTCTGAATATTGCCTTCCAGCACCACCCTGAGCTTCTGTCTGAAGCCCCTCTGGTCTTTACAGGCCCCGGAGACTATCATCTTTCCTCAGGGCTTCTTCTAAAGATAAACCTGGACACACTCAACTTCAGATGAATTAGAGATCTACAAAATTTTGTTACTTATGTTTTATTAGTAGTAGTTTTTTATATATATTTTTATGCTCTAATGTAATTAATATTTCACTGTATATTATATTATATTATATTATATTATATTATATTATATTATATTATATTATATTATATTATATTATATTATGTTATATTATATTATTTTATATATTTAACAATTGTTTATATTTAATATTATGTTCAATGTTTTTTTTTTTAATCTCTTAAACATTTTTTGTATCATCCATTTATGTACTTAATAAAATAGAATATATGTTTTGGTATTATTCTGAATGCCCACAACCATGCTAATAAAGCTTTTACACTTTAAATCATTCATAAACACTTCATTTTTTTGTTTTTTTCTCAACTGAAACATTGGGTGAGAATGACAATTATCACTTTACTTAAAATATTAATTAAAAACAAAAAAACTAACAAAAACAAAAAACATATAACAATTTACAACTGAAACAATGGTTGTGAATGACAGTGTTTGATTACAAATTACACAATGGGAAAATCTGATATTTAAAGTGTATATGTATCTTTATCTTTAAGTTTTCCATTCATCACTATATATTTTAATAACTGATACTAGCCTAACCTAAATTAAATATGAACATGTAAAATGTAAAATGCCAGGGAAGAGAAGTTTGCTCAAAATAAAACCTGGAGGATGATGTTCCTTCAACATTATGGGCACACGGTGAGGATGTTCTTACAATGACACGATGAAAACGTTAACATAAAGTGTACTGACCTGTCCCTTTCCCGCTCTGTACAGTCATAAAAAGCTTTTATTTATTTGCATTTTTTTGTATGATATTTAAATGATCTACAGTACAAAGATCTAGTTTGGTGCTTCTGTACTGCTTGATTAAGTGATCAAAGACTATAGTCTCTGTTTTGATCAGTGAATGACACTGCTAAATGAGAAAAAAGGAGCAAAATAGTCCTAACCCATAGACACACATACACACACACACACACACACACACACACACACCTGTGCTGACAAAGCCAGGTGTGAACCAGTGACAGGAACAGAACATCCTCTGACAGACATTTGGCAGGGGTTCTTTTATGAGTAAACAGAAATCCATCCACACACACATGATCACTTATTCTTGTGTGCGGGTTTAAATTGCATTCTTGGAAGAAGACATTATGGACACTTGTGTGTGTTTATTGTTATTATTATTGTTATTGTTATTATTATTATTATTATTATTTGCATGTGATTATGTCATTTGCACTCTATAGGACTTCATAATTTCTTATAATTGTTCTGCTACATTCTGACACGATGATGAATTATGATGAGCCGAAACATAATTACAAATCAGATAAATATCAGACTAATTACCTTTGTTAACAATATGTATTGTATGCCAGAAAAAGGCAGCGAGAGGATAAACAACGGAAATTAAAAAAGAAACTGTAAGGAAAAATCACATACAGCTTCCATAGTTTACCGAGACACAACATATGCTGCTACAATTGATCTCTTTCAAAACTCAAAAAATACAAGAGACTTTCACAGTCAAAAAAGCAGATACAGAAAACACAAAATCAATCCCAGTGGCTCCTGGCAGTATAAACTGAGATATATTATACACCGAAGAGAAACGATCAGTCTGAACAGCTCAACAGTACATTTTCATTTCTGGCTATACTTATTCTTACTGTTCCTTTAAAAGTGTTTTATTGTTTATAGACACTAAATGTTCCCTTTATTAATTCCCAATGTGTAAATTTTACATTTGGCCATAATACGTTTTCAAAATCGTCATGACAGGCAAAGAAAATCATTAGCATCTACCTAGCAGCAATTTGGAGATGTCCCATCATAGACATAAATATTCAATGAACTGTAGTAAAAGGTAAAAATTTACTATGAGATGGACATGTGCGCACACATTTCACAGTCAAGTGTATGCTGTTTCGGCTACTAATTATGTGTTTTGCATTTTCCTTAGAGAATTGGCAATAGACCAAGCGGAAGATGCAAGGGCATTTTTGTTACTGGGTTGTTGTGGTGAAAGACAAACAGAAAGAAGAAGAAGAAGAAGAAGAAGAAGAAGAAGAAGAAGAAGAAGAAGAAGAAGAAGAAGAAGAAGTCATATCTGCCTCACATTCTCCATTAACACAGATTCATACTTCAATGGTATACTGTTTTCTGCCAAAAAATAAAAATTAAATTTAGTTAGAGAGAAGATTTTTCTTTAGCAGACTAATTTACTTAATTAGCCATGATACCCCTTGATGCATTCAAAAGTATGGAAAAACAAAGTATGTTTCAAATTTGTTTAATTATGATAATTAGTAATTATAGGAAATGACAATCAGTGGAATTAGTTAAGTGTTAGAGAGAGAGTTATTTAGTTATTAAAAGATTAGCAAGAAATAAGTTATATGCATCTAAATTGGATATAATAATAATAATAATAATAATAATAATAATAATTATAATTATAATTATAATTATAATTATAATTATTATTATTATTATTATTATTATTATTATTATTATTATTTTGAGAAAGTAAAAATGCACAAAGTTTCCTGTGAGGGTTAGGGTTAGGGTTAGGTGTAGGGTTGGTGTACAGCCATAGAATATACAGTTTGAACAGTATAAAAACCATTACGCCTATGGGATGTGCCCACTTTTCACAAAAACAAACGTGTGTGTGTGTGTGTGTGTGTGTGAGTGTGTATACAAAGGAGAAATGCTTGTTTGTTTTTAATAAAAATCATCTAAAAAGGCAACTAAAATGCCTGACCCATTTTTTATTTATTCATTTATTTATTTTTTTGTCAGCTTTCAATAGCATACTTATCTAAAGTAAGCACTGGAGCAAATTTGCCAACAATTTTCTGTTAAATTAAGCACTTTTGGCATTTCATAATCTCTTAGTACTGCAAACAAATATATAATAATTATTATTTTTATTATTACGATTTTCTTACTTAGATTTGTTGTCTTGTTTTGATCTTAAATATCTAAAACATTTTAAATCAAAAATGATTTTCTGGACAAGTAGTGATTATTATTATTATTTTTTTTAAAGAACATTAAATTAAGTTTTTGCTTAGAACAAGCTAAATAATCTGCCAATGGAGTAAACAATCTTATTTCAAACAGAAAACAAAATTATTTTGTTTACCCCATTGGGAGATTACTTAGCTGTAAATCTCACTTAATTTAGTTTTTTTTTCTTTTCTTTTTTTTTTTAAACAAGAATCATTTTACTTGTCTAGAAAATCCTTCCTGATTCAAAACTTTTTCAATATTTTGGCTGGAAACAAGATAAGAAAAGTAAGAAAAGATTTTGTATTATTTAGTTTCTAGTACAGCGTGCTGTACATCTTGGAGCATAAATTAATCTCCAATGTGATTAGAACAGACAGTGGGTGACCATTTTGTACATCCTTGGCAACAAATCTATTTCTTAATCATATCAAATTATTAGTACGACAGAAATTCTGCATCTTTTTTCTTTGACAATCTGACAGTTAATTTTTTTTGTTTGAAAAGTGGATCTTTTCATGGGCTGAACATGGCCTCTCCAACTAGAGAATTTTTGACATGCACTGAAAAACGATCGATTGAATCGCCTTGAACAGACCCTTTATAATTGATAGAAATAGAAATCATAAAAAGTATTTTAACTTACTTTTATCTCAAAGTATATGTGATGAATTTAAGAATTCTCATTAACTACTTAAACGTGTATGTGTGTACTCACACATACACACGCACACACACGCACGCACACACACACACACACACACACACACACACACACACACACACACACACACACATATATATATATATATATCTGATATATGATCTAAAACTGGCATTAGAAACAACAGAAGTCTATTTTCACCTGAACCATTTACATCAGTGGAATTTTGGAACCAGAAAGTGATACAAGTATACTGTGAGACAGCCTACACCCACTGATGTTTATATTAAGCCAACAGCATTGAAACAACAAGCACTGAATGCCATAAGCAAGACAACAAGGTGTGATGAGCTGATTTTGTGAAGGATTTCAGTGTATTTCTTAGGCTATTAAGCACTGAATTAGAATAAGGATCGGTAGTGAGTCAAACTGCTCAAATGCGGTCTAAAAAGAGCTAATAAATGAATGAATAAATAAATAAATAAAATTGAATAAAAACATCCATTTTCTGAACAAACCACTGCTATAGGGATCTGAGCAACATTGGTTTTGGAGCCAATCTGTAAAGTCCATTTACAGCTATTTCAGAAGCCAAAAGTCTGTTTGCACAGGAGTACAAGGTGTTGCACCATGTTGCTGACTTGTCTGTCAGTTACACGTCTCACGATAACACATCCAGACGGCCCTAATATGGCAAGATCCTTGGATACACACACGCTCTGTATCAAAGACAACTTACATTCCCCAATGTTTATAGATATGACATCAGATTTGTTAATTCCTGCGTTGTTCCTCCAGAGAGGAAGTGTTTAATGACAGAGAGCAAGCAGGAACGCCACAGGGGGCCATCCGAACCATTGTCAATCCCGCAGATGCGGGATTCAGAAAATGTCCTTGTGGCACTGCATGATGTAAGTCTTTAGAGAGGCCTGAAAGCTAGCGGGGTACTCATAGTGTAAATGATTTATTTAGCACACACACGCGCCGACGAGAAACACTCACGCTGACACCCTGATCAAAGCAGATGTGCTAACCCCCTGGGAGATCCTCTCTCCCTCTCTGGAACACAGGAGGAGAGGAATTAAGAGAGGGATGAGGAAGAAAGCAAGAGGCTGAGGAGGAAGAAGAAAGACCCACAGTGGCACGGGGAGGGGAAGCGTTTGTGATTAAGGACGTCCCTCCTTCCTTTAAATCCTCAAAGTCATTTGCTTTTATTTCTCTTACTTTCTTGCGCTTATTAGCTCAAAGAGAGCAAATCCTTTGTCATATGACCCCTTCCGTAGGCATCTTTGAACATTGCAATCCATCTTCCAGTACGCGGCTTTTTTGCTTACAAGCTTTAGCTGTGAAATCCTCAAACGTCAGCGCACGTAGGGACTGTGTCACGTAGGAAATGTGATCTATTCTCATTCGAATTTTACTCTGGTAAATGTATTCATAAAGCTTGTTTCTGTAGCGAATGGTCTTTATATTTGTTTCTGCAAATAAGGGCATTTTCTACTTAGCTACATATATATGTAATAAAGATTTAGAGTTGTTGGAGACACTGGATGAGACTGTGTTTATTGAAGGAATGTATGAGCAAATTAGTGGACATGGATGGCGATACCGGTGTGAAGGAAGACAAATTCATTTTCAGCCGCTAGAAGCTCAGTTATCTATATTGAGCAGACTCGCGGACAAATTAGACTCTAGTGTTTGTGCATGTGTGTGTGCGAATTTGTATGTGTGTGAGAATGCATTCATAAGCAACACCTTGTGGCTTTGACATCATAATGCAAATTGTTTAATTTTTCAAATGTGGACACTTTTAACCCTTTATAAGATAGAAACCTGCAAATAATAATAATAATAATAATAATAATAAAATAATAATAGTAATTTTAAAAAATGTACACACACACACACACACACACACACACACGTATGTATATATATATATATATATATATATATATATATATATATATATATATATATATATATATATATATATATATATATATATATATATATAAATATACAGTGTATTTTTAATTATTATTTATTTATTTATTGTAATGTAATTATTAGGCATGTTGATATTCTGATTCCAAACCACATCAGTCTTAATAACTGCTATTCATTTTGTATGTAATCCTTTATAAGTGAAATATAATTGTCCATGAAGGCTGAAAGTGATAAACTGTGCACGGTGTACAGAATTATCAGGTGCATTTTATTTGCAGATAAAATGAGCCAAAAATATAGAAATAAATAAATAAATAACTAAGACTGAAATCAAAAATAGATAGATAGATAGATAGATAGATAGATAGATAGATAGATAGATAGATAGATAGATAGATAGATAGATAGATAGATAGATAGATAGATAGATAGATAGATAGATAGATAGATAGATAGATAGATAGATAGATAGATAGATAATACAGAAATTGCAATGTTAAGACATGACCAATGGACAGAAAAAAAAAGAAGAATAAATGTTAGAACAACATAAAGGTGAGTAAATGATGACAGAATCTTCATTTACACTTTATGATTGAAAGTTCAGGGAATATGGTAAAAAAAAAAAAACATACATATCTAAACATTAAATAAAGTAGCACCAATAAATGAATGAGTTGCAGTAAATTAATTGAAAAAATAAATAAATAACACTTCTAAATTTAACCTTCATATGAAGAAAAAAAGAAAAAAAATCTGTTAGTTTTAATAAAAGTCAACCCACTGAAGTGCATAAAAGTATCCATAGTTGCAACATCAATACAAACCAAGGCAGATTCAGACACACTCACACATGCCATCAATTACATGCCCAAGACGTGTGTGGAAATGTTCTCTTTAAGCTCTTTAATGAAGTCATCTATATTTGTTAAGTCAGGCCGTTGTTTCACAACCTTGTAAAGGTCATAGAAAGTACTGTGCAATGTACTGCAATAGATAATGTATTTTCTCCATTCCTCTCTGCCTGGCCTCTGTGCGCCTGTAAAGAGAGGGAGTGGCACACCTCACCCTGATTAGCATACTAAACGCCATCAAAATCGATGTGCTGATTAACTCTGAAGCCCTTGATGGTAATCTCAGTCACAGATAATTCAATATCACTTTTATCTGAGGAAGTCATCCCCCTTCAACAACTTTGTGTAAAGTCCCCATGTAGATATCTGGCAAAATGGTTTGGTAAAGTGAAGACATTAATTACTCACAAATAGAGGACAAACTAGTCTCTTTATCTTTTGCAATCATTCCTTCACCATCTCTCTCTGTCCTCTAATAGACAGCAAATAACTGTTTATCTAAAGTTTGCCTGCTCTGCATGGATGCTAACCATTGTGTGTTTAGTTTAGCCATTGATACATTCTTTATAACCACTTAAACGACCCAACCACTTCCTTCAAAAAAAGATGAATATATATGTGTGTGTGCGCCTATATATATATATATATATATATATATATATATATATATATATATATATATATATATATATATATATATATATATATATATATATATATATATATATCAGCTAATCAAAATGAATGAATTAAGTGTTTAAACACTACTTGACTCCAACACCAAGCTGGATGCCGGAGATAACAAAACTACATTGTTTTCTTATAACCCAAAAAAACCTACAATAAAAGTGTCTGTCAAATGTAACATTTCAATTGACAGATTATTATTTTTAATAACAATTTACAGAGGGCAAAAAAGCCCACATCTTTCTATTTCCTGAGATAAGCTATTGGAAAGGTGGACGTCGGCGCTCTTCAGGGCCATTTCCTTCCTAATGGCTTTGTAAAGCTTTTCAGCCAATCTGATAGAAATGAAAAGAAGCAGAAGGAAATATAAGAAGTGACTCGTGTGCGTGTGTGCGTTTTTTAGAGCAGCCATCCTAACAATGTTTAATTGTGTCAGTAAAGTGGGACAGCATTGCAATGTGACCTTCCAAAGGCTCAAAACCAATTCAACTTTTGGAGTGCGAGAGCCGCAGCAACCGGATACCATGTATTCTCATTACGACTGGTGTCATGGTGCTCTCCGAACAACCGTCTACCACAGAGAATGTGTCAATTTACAGCAAGAACCGTTTCAAATTCAGGAGTCCAGAGCTGCTGCAACTCTTGTTTGTGTAACTGCAGTCAAATTATGCGAGACAGAACAACGCTGAACATCTGACATAACACAAATATAACTCTGCTTCGCTGATAGATAACTTTTTTACAGATCAGAGGGTGTCTGTGAGATCAGTGAGACAAACAAAATTCTGCTCGGAAGTTTTATTATAACGTGACTCTTTGCGATGAAAAAGCGGGGTGACAGCTTGTGAGGCCCTATTAAAACTAAGAGAGCATAAAAGTAGGTCACCCTCCTGAGACGACTGGTTTTGGGGTGAGGATCATGTTGAGTATTCTATCTGAATGTTCTTCCAGGTCCCAGTGTTTGATTGCACTGCTTGAAATGTGGGTTCAACATGAATGCAGTTTCATAAATATTTAATAATATTTTTGAATCTTGGGGTGCCAGATTGCTAGGAAGGGCTCCACATAGAAAACAACAACATGCTAAACTATAGGCAAGCACAGCAACACAGGAACTAACACAAGCCTTTTTACATATAAACCTGAAAAAATGAATTGGATTGTTGTCAGGAACACTATCGTCAAAATGACACTTAGCATACAGTTTGATTTGGCGGTATTGTTCAGTTCTGGGCAAAAACTCCCTGCCCATACAAGCAGCCTGTCAGGAATGAGCAGTGATTGATTCTTTTGGTGATTGATTCTGAACTGATTCTGTGCTAGTGTTATGAGCGTACGTAAACCGGAGGCTTGAATCAAGGGCAATCATCGCAAATGACGCCATTACGTCGAGCGCAAAAGAACTGGTGAACCGTTTTCTTCAACCGGTTTATTGAATCGAACTGTCCGAAAGAAGTACTGGTGATCTGAAAACCGATGCAACCGGTTCTTGACTCATGAATGAGTCATTTTATTGTTCGTTATCTGGCTCGGCTCAGTGTTCATCTACAGTTCTCTCTTCACAGCAGTTCAGTCAGTGTACTGTTTGAGTAAATGAATAACTCCAGGATTATTGGTTTATTTGAACTCAGAGGGAGTGTCAGCCACATTAAAAAAGTTAACAGCTTTAGTCATTTGTGGATTAATGCGTATTGGATACATGAACCATTTAAAAATATTCAGTTCGATTTGGTGAACTGGTTCAAAAAAATTCCGGTAACATCGAATTATTCGTTTGCGAACCGGATATCACAAACTGGTTTGTTTTGAACTCTCTCTCACAACAGACACGGAAGAGAAGACAATGCTGAACAAAGTGGTAGTTTTTGCTATTTTTGGACCAAAAGTTTTTAAGTACATAATTTTGCTATTTGGGTGGACTATCACTTAAAGTCACAATTCTGAGAGAAAAAAAAACTATTTTTTGTGTTTGCTTGTTTGTTTTATTTTCTAAATTAAATTAAATTAATTTTTTTTTTTTTGACTTGCGTCAATTGTTCAATTCTACAGATCAAGGTATAAATAGGAATGATTAGTTAGAATTCAAGTTGCTCACAGCCATTTTTTTTCTCATTAAAAAGCATCAGATAAAGAAGTGAATGACACTTTTGTGATATCTGTTTAATATAGATAAAACTCTCATGTGATGCGATTCACATGGAACAGAATGCCTCGAAGGGTCAAAACCGTAATGATCACATGACGATCTGAGACAATTTGCTTCATCTCAGTAGCCCTATTATCAGACACTTTTGATCATGAAATAAATTAATCATTGCTGCTAGGTCACAGTCCATTACCATATCAGTGTAATTTGTACAAAACATTATTGAGTGCACCTTGCAGATATAATTATTTTTGATTTGTTGCATAACAAATTAAATTCCTTTGTTGTGTGACCATGTTTAATTCATCTGAATTGCAATTCAGTCATTTTAATTCCATGTGATTTCAGTTCGAATTTTAACCCATGAACTAAAAGGCAAACCATTTTTAAATTCAGAATTTTGCCCAACCCTCCAGCAACAACGAAAAAGACGGACATGAAAGAAGAGAGGTATTATAGAGCATTAAACCTGACAGAATTAAGATTAATGGGGAAGTTTCTGACATATGTGACCTCGGACTGAGAACCAAGAAGAGAAAAATGATAAAAGCTACAACGGATGGGTAAGCAGCTGGCAAAATGCTGCCACAGTAACTTGCACTGACAACTGGCATATTGAGAAAGTGCATCGGAGTATGCATAAAGTGCACAAGGAGTTGGTGTGTGGGTGTGAGCAAGAAAGTGTGTGTGAAAATGAGAGAGCGGGTGATGAGCCTGTGTGTGATGTGTGTTCTGCATGTCACCGCAGCCATCTGGCTGAGCAAGCAATGCTGGATGATGAACACTATTCACTGTCACCTCTCAGAGTCTGCGGACCAATCAATATGCTGTACGTTTTAACATCACACTTTAGGTAAGACTACATATAAGAGATGTCCAGCTGGGCAAATCACCCTTTTAATATGAATTGAAACCCGGACAGATTTACATTAGTTGATGCATCTGTTTGATAATATGACCATTTGACATTTTTAACACAAATCTACAGAGCAGAGAGAATACAAAAAAAAAGAGTATTAGCCACTTGAGATTACCATAGGTGAAAGGAACTCTCCCATCTCTTTAAATTCCACATCATTCCCACACATCATCTGTCATGGATTTTCATTTGTTAAAAATTAATGTTTTTCTTTCTTCATTCTGACTAATAGACTTCTAGTTAGTACTATGATTGTTTTGTTATCACATGGTCAGTTGCATTATGTGTTAAATATGTTGTGCGATGGAGCATTTCTGAAGAGACAACATAGGGATGCACAATATTATGCATTGTTACCGTATCGGATTTTTTTGTATGCTTCCTGTTTTTACACTAATATTATCGCTGCCATCATCTAAAGCTTCAAGTTATTTATTTATACTAACACTTTACACTAACAGTGTTATTACTATTTACTATTACTGTTTGTATTATTTAAAATGAATTCAAATTTCTTAATGAATATTTATTTGTAATAATGTACACTATCTTTAAAAAGTTTTTTTTTTTTTTTTTTATTAACTGATGTTGTTATTTTTATTATTATTGTTTTAATAAATTAATTTATTCTCTTTTAAATAGATGTTGTTCTTTTGAACTCCCTACACATGAAATCTGCTAAAACAAAAAACAGGTTTTCACAGTGAATGAATGAATGAATAAAAAAAAAAAAAAAACTAAACTCAGCATATTAGAATGATTTCTGAAGGATCATGTGAAAATTAAGAATGCTGAATTAATAACTGCTGAAAATTCAGCTTTGACATCACAGGACTAAATTAAAATTAAAATATATAAAAACTATAAAACTTTTATATTGTGATGCCTAAATTGCAGCATTTAAATTGATTTATTTATTTTCAATTTATAAAAATAAATAATAACAATATCAACCATAACAAAATAATTCATAATAAATAATTATTTTAATGTAGTATAAAACATAATTGTAATATCATGCATCCTTAGACAATGCTCCAAAAGTATGCTCCACTCACATTTTGTTGAAAAGACCCAGAAAGTATGGTAAAGCAAGACAGCAGCATCCCAAACACAACATATGCTGGTGGCCGGCAGCACTGGTTGTTTCACCTGCAAAGTCCCTCAAAGTCATGTCTAAACAAGGTTATAATACAGTCTGTTTTCTCCTATATTTAGTTTCAAATTACAGTACTTTAATGAGCAGAGGCTTCTATTAGCTCTCGGTCTTATCGCTGCGTGAATGGGACACTGTCTTATCCCGCCCACCAAAAACATGGCTACTATCCAAACTTACCACACACAAACCAGAGCCAAGAGCAGAAGTTATTCTGAGCTGCTCTCTTCTCTTGACCCTTCCTTTCCATCTACCTCTTCTTCTATCTGCACTGCTATTTTCTCCTCTTGCCTCATCTCTGATCTCGCTTTTCCTCACCTCAGGTGCTTTCCCCTTTCTTCTCACCTTAGCCTTTTTTTTTCTCTCTCTCTGAAGGAATCTCTTTCAGTCAATCAATCAGTCACTCACTCATCCATACCGCTGGTGTCTGACAGGAGAGATCCGGTCCTGTTAGTAGTATGCCAACTCAGGCTGAGCAGATCAGAGACTGTAGAGGGCCACAAAAAAAGTAGCTTTCTGTTTTTCTTGTCTGCCGCAATGCTTTCTGTTTTATTGGCTGTCAGCCGGTCACATTGGCTCATGAAAGAGGTACAGGATATTAACTTCAATTTAGGAGCTAAACACTATTTAAAAAAAAAAAATTGCTTTCGGAGCCTTCCGAGTCGATAAGGGCAAATCAGCATGAGTCTTTTAGTAATGACTGCCCCGTAAGTAATGTTCATTATTATTAATCTTTCATCAATTTATTATGGGAAATGCTAGTTATTGCCCCATTAATGGAGCGACTGGCAACATGGGACTTAATCTAATATTAGCAAACCGTGGCATCAGTGTGTGACAATCGATATGATAATGTCACTAAGGCAAGCACCTCGCTGATGATAAAAGCCATCCCTCCGTGTGCGTATTTGTGTGTTGAAAAACTGCTTGCACTTTAATTGCCTCACCGTCAATTCTCGTTTTCAGTCCAGAGGTTAAAAGTTATAAATTGAATGACTTTTTTGTAGCAATTTGACCGTTGGGCCATAAATTACGACAAGGAGAGAAAACGCACGGAGCGGAGGAGTGGGTCAGCATGATTTATGAGCGACGGAAAGCCACCTCCAAGGCGGAGTGAGAGAGCGGCTCCATTAAAATCAACTCCCTATGCCTCACTGATCTGCATGGTATCTCCACCTGACTGCCACACTTCTTCAAATATGAATTTCATCTGTTCCCAGCCTCCCCCTGTACTTCATCAGGAAAGTCATTTCTGGGTGGGAATGGCTTCAAAGCGCACACTCCTGATGTCCCGAATGCTCCTTTTGAGAAATGAAGTTGGACTTAAGTTCTGTTTCACTCTCCTCAGCTTCATCTGAAGGCAGTGCTGTTGTTCATTATTTTAATTAAAGCAAGTTTTTTTTTTTTTTTTCATTCTACATGTGAAAGAGATGCTGACGCAAAGAGTAACGCCTCGCATTAATGAATTCTAAAATTCCCTTATCTCTTTCCTCCTCGTGGAGGCCCATAAACAAGATAGTGTCCGCCAAACAAATGGCGGTTGTCAGCAGAATGGAGCAGTTTGGCTATTTACCTCACCAACTTCTGATCAAACAGCTACAACTGATATGATTTACCAGTACTCACTCCGGCAGTAAGAGTAAGTAAGCGCACGTACATTATTACTCAACAGTCCTTCAACTCACGTTCGTCTAATAATCGTTTACTCAATGCAAATAGCATTAGCACAGTTTCCTTCCATGGAACCTATGCACGCTAAGACAATTCCATAAAGTAGGGCTCAATGTACTTTGGCATTTTCCGCATTGATTTTTCACCAGTGTTTTATTCGTATGTTGAATTAAGCATTGCATTGTGTTTTAAGATTTACAGGAATGAAATAAACTTTTGCAGTGTGTTGGGGCACGTGCTTGAACTTCTATATCACCTCCAGGACAAAAAGAAAATAAAATCACACACACACACACAGAGAGAGAGAGAGAGAGAGAGAGAGACAGACTACTATTGGGATCAACAGGAATGCTAACAGTAAGCTTATTCCAGGTATTGCAGACCTCCCCGGTCCAAGCACCAGCAGGCCGCTAGGTTCTGTATGAGTGGGTCATTGACAGACAGAGAGAGACGTCTCAAAGGGAGAGCCAGACTAGTCTCTGTGGTCATCATTACGATGGCAGTGAAGCAGTAATGATCATTGTAAACACTGTACAGGAGGGAGCATGTGCCATGCCTAGCGTTCACTGGAGACATCACAGTCTGTTCATCACTGATCGCACAAACACGCGCACACACATATAAACACACCGCGGCAGGGAGGCCTTGTTTTCATCCCTATCCGCTTCTCCTCTTCTTTTTTCCCCTCCCTCCTGCTGTGATTTATCTCTCTACTGCCCTTCCTTCCATTTTGTCTCCATGGAGCCGTCACTGCTGTGATTTGTGCTCTGTTCTCCACCGATGCATCTTAAATTATCACCGTCTGTTATTAAACGGGAGCACTTAGAGCATTTGCGGCGGCTTTTGCGCACACATTCAGAGACACACAAACAGGCAGGGGAGGTACCTGCAGTGTCAGCTGTTGGCTGTGGGCTACAAAAATGGCAGCGTAAGCAAATCTGATCGGGATTTAAAAACAGCAGCCACGCTGTACCGCCCATCAAGAATCAATCACGGCTGCGCTGCCATCAAACACGTGTGATGGGCCACATGTGTATGTTAGCACAGGTGGAACGGGTGGAGGTGTGCCTGCAGATGCTGTGGGTGTTTGTTTGATTGCTTATTTGTTTTTCTCATACTTCGCTCAAAAATATGAGTCAGAAAGGCTTTCTTTATCAAAAAAAACAAAAACAAATGCTCGTCGTGAGCGGTGAAGATAAAATGAAGTTTAGAACTAGGAATGCTCCATTTTTTTTTTGTTCTTCAATTTCTCACTCTAACTACACTGCTGCTTTTACACTGTTTCACTGATGTGGGAATCTATCAACACAATACTGGCTCCTCTGAAAGGAATAATGATGCTTTAAGGCATTATGGGAAAGGAATTGTGCCACATACTGTTGAATTCTTATCTTCTGCACCCAAAAAGCAGTTTATAATCTTTTACACAACTGTGCAAGCACACACACACACACACATTTGTTTCTGTGAATTTTGGGGATTTTCCATAGACTTCTATTGATTTTATACTGACCAAATTATATTTTCTATCCCCTAACCCAGGGGTCACCAAACTTGGTCCTGGAGGGCCGGTGTCCTGCAGAGTTTAGCTCTAACTTGCCTCGAAACACCTGCCTGGAAGTTTTAAGTATTCCTACTAAGACCTTGATTAGCTACTTCGGGTGTGTTTAATTTAGGTGTGTTGACTGCAGGCCGCTCCCCACAATGTCAAAGATGGCAGATTTTACTGTACTTGTGGGGACATTTGGTCCCCACAATGTAACATAAACGTACATACAGTACACACACACACACACACACACACACACACACACATTTACTATCTAAATGAGGGCATTCAATAGTTATAATATACTTTTAGAATGAATGAATGAAGAGAGAGGAATACTGTGAATTTAAAATGCATATATCAGCTAAACATTAATTTACTCTTTACCCTCACAAACTATACTGTAAGCCACAAAGCTCCGTCTTCAGATGTTTATGTTGCATTTTAGTGCTGTTTTTAATGCTCTCAGGTTTTCAGCCGCTTATATATATATAGCCTTGATAATTGGTATGTGAGACAGTTTTAATTTAAAAGTACCATCGATCGTTACTGAAAATTCCAACAATTTTTGGCAACACAGCATACACCTCAGAACAGCATGACGTGTGCACAAACCCATGCACTTTTATTTTATTATTTTTTTAGTTAAAGTGCACTGTTTCTCAAATGGTGGAAAGAGCCTTTGGATAAAATTGTTTACCAAGTGAGTGATAATCCTGCAAAGAACACTTGACTAAACACAGCATAACACGAAGTAAAAAAATAAATAAATTAATAGTTGTTTGAGTTCCAGCAGCCGAATCAATGTGTTCAGCTATGGTAGAAAACAACTAGCGTGTAAACTTGATTATTGTGCTATTTCTGTAAACAGGTTATTTTATAGGGTAAACCAGCATCTTCGGGGAGCCATCAGCATACACAGAATCTCTGTTTTGGCACAGCAGTGATGCATTCAGAGGTCACAGCACACATATTTCATCCAAATTACACATCAGCTCCAATTGGACTTCACAACATGGCCATCACATCATTAACTTGTATTTGCCGGCTCATAGATTTCATGGATCAGTTCTGAGAATCTAAGTTCAAATGAAGGCAGACCAGTCTTAACTCAAGAAAGAATAAGATATAAACTGTATAAACCCATGCTTTAAATAACAAATTAAATATCTATATATATTATCATATACACATTTTATCATATGTGTTATGTATTCAATTAATACAATTGTTTAAAATATTACTATTAATACTGTAGGTATAGCTACCTCTTTTTTCAGCTTGTTCATATTTTACAAGAAAGTTAAACTTTTACACAGACAAATATATTCCAACAATAATAATAAAAAAGAGCAAAATCATATTCATGTCAGTTGCACTTTAAAACCAGCACGCTCTCTCTGTGTCCAAAGTGGAACGGCAAAAGAAGGCTAGACAGGGGTCAACAGAGAAACAACACTCCCTCAGTCATAATCATTTATCTTTTATTCATGATGCACAATGGCAAACGCAAAGATGCAGCAAGGGAGGGAAAGAGCGCACACGGAGGGTGATTGTGTGTGTCCTGCATGCACTGTTGTCCCTAGCATTTGTCTTTCTTGCCTTAAAGCTCTGAAGAGGGAAAAATCGCCTGCTTCTACAACAGGAGGTCAGAGGGAATGTGGAGAAGAAAGAAATAAGAGAAGAGTGAACAAAAAAAGAGCAACTGATTTGCAGCACAATGGACTGGGCATCTGGCTGAGTGGTAGAGAGGAATGAAAAGGAGAAGAAAGTCAAGTACTAGAAAAAAAAAAAAAAAAATCATGCTGTTTAATTCCTGAATATAAGACTCTTGTATATGAATGCTGAATGACCCTCATGTCACTCTCAATGTGTATGACTTTCCTTCCTCTGAGAAACACAAAAGGTGGATTTTTTTAAAAATTGTTCTGGGCACTTTTGTCCATTTTAATTAAAGTTAAGAAGAACAATAGAAAAAGCCCTATAAAAGTGGTCCATACGTGTCTTTTAAAGACATAGCTTTTTTGAGGAACAGATCAAAATTTGGCATTATTCAAAAAAAAAGAAAAAAAAAAGAAAGAAATGCACTTCATAGTTCTCAAATAAGTGTTATTTTGCTACTGTATGGTACAGCATTAGTATAATGCATCACAACATATTCCATTAGCAGTCTGTGTGAGTGACAACATTCATCAGTGAGACATTTATAATTTACACTGATAAATACTTTCATTAGGCTAAGCGAATTCTAGTCTCTGTTTTCTGCATGCATAATTATACAGAAAGTATTAGATATATTTGTACGTTTAAACTATGACACAAGCATGTTTTAATCGCAGCACACATTCATTCCAATTCTCTCTCTCTCTCCAACATTTGCATTAAAACAATTTGAATGGAAATGTGTGCAAAATGATGGAATTTAATCAAACCTTTTGGCCATTTATATACATTATGGAGAACTTCAGGTGAGAAATAATAGAGTAAAATAGGGAAACTGACCTTGACCATGAATTAAAAAAATAAATGGACTTAATGAACATGAAGAATCACTGGGGATCTCAACCAAAGTTTCCTGTTAAAGGCCAATATACTTCACTGACCAAGTGGATGGGTAAATTATATATTTTAAGAAATAACATAATTTCCCCCAAAAAGCTACCATTATTTATTTATCATCATGTCATGTTATTATTATTATTATTAATTTTTTTTTTTTTTTTTTTGCAGTGGGATACTAAAGAAGTTTGGATCTTTTACTATTCAGACTAAGTCATGAGTGAGTTAAACCAAAGATCCGAATCTGAACTCATGAGAGAACCATTCAAACTGATTTTGTGACCCAGTTCAACCAAATTTAAAATAATGATTTATTCACAAATCGGACATCTCCTGAGTGCATGAACGGATGAAGGGGAGTAAGGACAAAAGTCTAGATTTTGAGTGAATAAACTTTTCTTACATGAACTGCTTCTTACACAAAGCTATTGAAAAGTCACTTAGAGCAGTTTTTATGAGGTCCTTTTATAAAGAAACTTGAAAGCTTCAGTCCCCATTCATTGTATTTGCATGGACAACACATCATTTTGTGTTCCACGGGAGAAAGAAAGGTCATACACATTCAGAAAGATATGAGGGTGAGTAAGTAATGACAGAATTGTATTTTTTGGCTGAATAACAATTGGCTGAACTGTTGGCTTTAATAACAATGAGTGCAGCAAGTAAATGCATTTATAAGAATTTGCTAAATTGAGATTAAAAATAATACACTCCTGCAGGAGTAAACTATTACAATAACAACAACAACAAAATGGTAATACACATTAGAGAACGAAGAAAATAATGCGCCCTAATGTGATTGGAAATGTCTTTAGCCCTGCAGTGATGAGTAGTTGATTTATTCCTAACAGCAGTGAAGTCCAGAAGTCTTTAACACGAACAGTTTGTTAATCAGACCTCAAGTTATCCAATTTGCAAGTGAAAAATGTAGAAAGCCGACATTTGCAGAAAAAAACTGGCCATAAACCGGGTGCTCAGTAGCGTTTGATGTAGCGCAATAGCTCTGCATGAAAAAAATTAATAAAATAAAAACTGCAGAAATAAAAATAATTAAATAAAAAGGAGGAGAAAAAAAAAAAAAAAACATTTCTCACTCTGTGCTCTTTGGAAATGTCACATTTTTGGAGGCGGTGTGAAGGAGGCTGGCTCTCCATACTGAACGCCACTGCTGTCCATTAATATGCAGCAAATAATTAACCCCAGCTTCCCTCACCTCTCCCATTCAGTTCACAACAGCACTTAAAAATACTCCAGCCAACCACGACCCAGACAATGGAAGCATGTGGGTATGAAAAAGGCAAGGTAAGAGCAAATGTGCGAACACACACACATACATGCATGCATGGATAATCTGAAACACACACAAGTCATTAGCACAGCAGAGACATTCTAAAAGAGTGTTTGTGTGCAAGTGCAGAAGTTTCTAACCTGTTGGATCTCATGATGTTGACCCCAGATGTCAGCTGATCACTGTTTGCTGGAACGCACCTTTATGTCCCACTCTTCCCACCAGTCATCTTGTTCCCACGGTAACACGGCCTGCATGTTGACAGCAGGCGGTTGCCAGGCAACGAGGCTCTCGCCGAGCCCATTATTAAAACATCCCCGTGCGTGAAAGGAAATAAACTTCACAATCGCAACAAGTCCGGATATGAGTTCCACCACTCACTCCAGCACATGAATTATCCATGACTGTCTTTCCTCCATATTTATAAATTCACCCGTGTTATTTTGTTCATAATGTTCTTTATGTCCTCACATCTTCAAACGTACAGTGAAGCTTATTTTATACAAAAAAAAAAAAAGAAAGAAAAGAAATCAATATATAGGTCAATGAGAGACCACAATAAAGTTTTTTTTTTTTTTTTTTTTTTTTTTTTTTCAGGTCCCAAGTTCATACTATTTACTGCATACTATTTGTATTAATGCTGAATAATAAAATAATAATAATAATAATAATAATAATAATAATAATAATAATAATAATAATAATAATAAAGGATCTGTTTAGGGACATGAAAATATCTATAGTAAAGTAAAAACTTTTTAAAGGGCAAATATTCTACTATGCAAAATTCACTTTTACATGTTGTTTGAACATAAATATGTTGGAATTATGTGTAGACTACCACCCCATAATAATAAAATACATCCACTTTTTTTTTTTTTTTTTTTATCCCCATAAATCATAAGCAGTGTCTTAGAACAAGCCATTTGCACAATCGATACAATGTGATGTCACATTTTACAAGCCCCGTCCATGCCTGTTGACGGACAGTACAGTATTAAAAGACACCCAGTCACACACAATCAGCCATGTTTATCGTTACTCTACAGCATTTAAAACAACATTAAAAAGAGAAAAATATTTTTGTTAGAGCTACAGAAATTATTCAATTAAGAGCAATGAGTGATTTTCTGTTTTTCTTTTGTTTGGGTCATATTAATAGCGTTGACAACAGTGGGTACTGTATAATACGCTGCTGTAACTTAATACACAGATCTAACACACCAGCTGTTTACCTTCACAGACATATTGTTTTATGTGGTTTAAAAAAAAAAAAAAAAAAAAAAAAAAAAAAGCCTTTTCATAAAAAGATTCTATTTAGTGAAATGAAGGATAACTATCAAGTAAAAGCTACATATACAGTCAAACCTCAAATTATTTTAACAACTTAATTTCTCAAATTATCACAGTTTATTCGCTGTGGTTTAAAAAGTGTTAATAAAATATAGCAAGAGATAAACTGTGTCAGAACAAATTTATCTTGATAATGCCATCCTTCTGTTAGACTGTCTCACAAATGAATTAGGTTGAATAGCTGCCAGCTGTCATCTGTTAAAATTAAGTACACAATTAGATAATACCGATTTTGGTCAACCAATTACCAAGAAATGCTTAATTTTGTTCAGTCTATGGCCATGTTCACATGTACACGAGTTTTCCTTCCATTAAAAAAAAAAAAAAAAAAAATGTGTCCATGTGAAAACACAAAGGCATGCTATGAAGCACTGTTAAGAACATGGCAAACCAACAGGGGGCAATGTAATCTCAACCGTAAAGCCATGTTGGCCAATCAGAAGCCTGAAAAAGTTTTCAGTAGGCAGAGATGGCAGGCACAAGCTAAAAAATAATAATTAAATAAATAAAAAAAATAAAACCAACAGTACAATCGGACTGTAAAAAACGTGTTCGTGTGGACAGGGCCTAAGGTGTAAAAAGTTTGCATTAGCAATTACGAAAAAAAAAAAAAATAATAATAATAATAATAATAATACAATTCAGCAACACATGGTCAGTTTAAAGTGTCTTTTTGGTCCTAATTTGTTTATAAATTTTACTGGTAGTCCACTTTTTTTTAAATAACAGGTCACTGTATATTATATTTTGCTATCCTCACTTACATTAACTATAGTATCATTCACCAATAAGTAAAAAAAAATAATAATAATAAATACATACATAAGAAATAAACGAAAAATTGTGTCTTTCTAATTTTTGGTTTGACTGTATAATTATAGATATTATTATTATTATTATTATTATTATTATTATTATTATTATTATTATTATTATTATTATTATTATTATTATTAAATACAATTAATAATATTGATCCTCTTGGGGGAGTCACACATGATAAAAAAAAAAAAAAAAATGCAACTTTTTTTTTTTTTTTTTTTACTTCATGACATCCATCAAAAAAAAAATGGTAATACAGAAAATAAAAACATGCTCATGATAAAAAAAGGTGCATTCACAAATAAAACAACAACAAAAACAAAACGTTATCCTGTCATTGACCCATGGTGTTTCCCTCAAAGTCACTTGTGCTTTACAAGCTGCAACAGGTTAAGTCATGACTGTGTGGATGGACCAGCACTGCAGCTTGCACACCACCTATATGTTGCTCAGTGCTACCTTGCCCAATAATAATAATAATAATAATAATAATAATAATAATAATAATAATAATAATAATAATAATAATGTTTTAGGAGAAACATCAAAGTCTTCTTCTTCCTTTTCTTTAATCTGCTTTGGATGAACTAGGAAAGATGGTCAAGCCACAGTAAACACTCCATCTTCAAAGCACCGGCTGAAATAACCAAAGAAAAACAAACAAATGCACAAAAACAGCTTATGTTTGTTTTGAGTGGACCTTGATTACAGGTCACTTCAAGAGTCTTTGAAGTCTCATGGGACTTATATCTAATAATAGCTTTATCAGCTCCTACATTTCTCACAGCAAGGCCACATGATACAAACATGATGTATATATATATATATATATATATATATATATATATATATATATATATATATATATATATATATATATTTATTTATTTATTTATTTATTTATTTTTTTGTTGTATGTCACTGCTTCATTGAAAAATTATCTGAAGCACTTCTCTGTAAAGACTCTTGAGTTTAATCTATCTATGTGTATCTTTCTCTCTCTTTCCCTCTCCTCCACTCTAGCAGTCTTATAGGGAAGGTGGGAACTTAATGAAGTGTGGATGATCGACTCCAACACATTTATCATTGACTTTGACTCCAGTTCATAGATTCATGAATAATTTATTGTGTATGAAAGAGAGTTTAGAACCTAGCTGAGTTTACGTTTCTTTTCTCTCTCTCTCTCTCTCTTCTTCTTATTCTTTTTCTTCTTCTTCTTTTTGTGTCTGTGATATATTCCTCCTTGAAGCTTTCCTGGAATTCAGATTAAGCCAGGCCACAGTTGTGGTTCTTAGTGGCAACTCCATCTTCAGAGCATTCTGTGTTTGCAAACAGATTCCCGTTAATCGTCTATGGATTTCTCCCTCAGGAAGGGGCGGGGAATTGGCGGAGGCGTTAGCGCAAACGCTCAAGGGCGCCTTGTCCACTTCTCTAAGGGAATTGTGAGCACAGGGAAGATAATAAAGACTTTTGTCAAGAGTCATAGTACGCATAAGGCCCCTGCTGCTCAACCAGCCACAGACCTGGACTTCACTGACCCTGAGGTTGGGTTTGTTAGATTAGTGTGAAAAACATTTTCTTAACTCATAAAAGAACCACACTTGAGTCTGTATGAAAAGATGACAAAAGCAGTTTCCTAGTGTACCATGTGTAAAAGCACACCAACTGAGACAGGACAAAGGCAAACCTTCAATTTCAAGAGTTCAAACTCTAGATAGAAAACCTACATAAGAGAAAACAACATAAAGCTTACATCGCTATATAGCACAGAGAGGGTCAAGTTGTCACATGGGTTGTTTCTCAGTAACCAAGTTAGATGTCTAATCGCACACACTCGGAATGACATATGTATATGCTACATGCATGAAGAAACATTTAAAGGTCCCATGATGTGGATATTTATAAAAAAAAAAAAAAAAAAATGTAATGTTTCCTGAGGTGTACTTACAGTATATTGTTAGTATGATTTTAGCCCTCTGGCTTGAATGCTCTGTTTAAGGCCAGGCATACACTGTGTGATTTTCATCCAATTTTGAGCCGAATTCTGACTCGTGCAACTCTTTTTCGGGTCGGGCCGATTTTCAGCATTTTCGTGCGTTGTTTGTCATGCAGTGTTTGTGCAGTGTACAAGGGGAAACGAGAGGCGATTAACCTCTCCCAATCGGGAGAAGGCTAGGAACCGATTTTCCGCGCATCCCTCACTGCGCATGCGCGAAACCATAAACGAAACCATGGTGACACGGCCTGTAGTGGGGACTGAAGTGAGGGAGGGAAAACTTGTGGACATATGGCAAAGAAAAGAAAAATAAAAGAGGGAAGAAAACGCCTGGTTACCTCCAGTCTGCGTTGCAAAATGGATAAACCATATTGGACACGTCTTCCGAGCCTTTTTAAAAAAAAAAAAAGTTTTTTTTTTTTTTTGGGGGGGGGGGGTCTATAGAATCCATAGATAGTAAAAGAAATGGACACAGTGACCCCATTGGATTCAATGGAGAAAAATTAAGTCAATTAGAAGCACGCACTTCCTGGGGTCGGGCGTACTGCGCAGACTCAAACTGAGCTTGATGACGTAGATGTCACGTGAGCAACCTGTAAGTCTTCTAATCTCTGTGCCAAGAGAAATCTGAATTACCCACCGAATCTTGCAGAGAAGGCGAACAGGAGCAAATTTTGGAAGTATGCTGATTAATTATCTCCCTTGACTCTATTCCTCCACACCCCCCCTATAGCCTCATAGACAGTTAAAGATTGCCTGCGAGCTTCTCCTCCTGTCCATATGGTAATTTATCTACTGTGCGACAGACAGTCGCTGGATATGACGCAATTGTTAGCCTATTTTTTACAAAAACTCCTTCTACGGGACCATAACGTAAGATACAAGGTAATGGAGCCTTTTATACATTTTTGTGTTTCTTTAGAAATAATTAATGGACAAATGGAGTCTTTAAACACCTCAGAAGTAAAGTTATTCGCTGTCAAAACGACGCCAAAATGAGTGGGAGTCAATAGAATGCTAACAGCAGGTGGGGGTCCGCTAGCCAACGGCTGCGCCCAGGGCTGCTTCAATAAAATATGAAACCCTGCCCCCCTGGTAGATTCCCCATGTGTGAGCAGTCAAATCGCAACTCGTCGATCGGACCGTACAGTGAGCGCATAAAAATCTTGAGCTTTGGCTTTACATGGCATGCGATCTACTCGTGCAGTATGAGGTGGTACATTGCCGAAATCGCACAGAAATTGCACAGTGTATGCCAGGTTTAAAGGGGCATGTCTGCTGTGAGACTGTGATTGGCTGACATCTTTGCATTCGAAATGCTAATTACATGCTGAACCCCTTTCAAATACTTTTACAAGGATTTTTTTTTTTTTTTTTTTTTTTTTACTATTACTGCTGTCGAGATTAACAAATTGTGGAAGTGTTGATTATAGCATTATTTTTTTTTAACTTTTCTATCACATGAAAGGCTGCCTTGATGAGCATTGAGCAGACAAGAGTCTGTTTATCGCGTGAATACAGTGATCTCGTCATTGCAATGCGTTTTCTCTAAAAAAATGTTTTCACCACAACTAACAGCAAACACAATATCGACATGAATACGGTAAGAGCTTGGTTGTGCAGCATAACGTCGTCATTCATTATAACGGAAGCTTGGCCAAGTGTGCAGATATACTCGCGATGTGTGATTAACAGCTCCGAATCGCTCTCTGTAGTTAAATCACAGTTTAAATAGCAGATTTGTTTCATACTATGCTACGAAGAGAAACAATGTGAAGTTGATAGTTTAGTCACTGGCTTGATTCGCTGATGCATAAACAGTATTAAACGATTTAGAAAGAAAGTATGTGTGAACTTGAATAGCTACACATCAGAAATCACTCATCACAGATCAGGCATTAATGAACACTGTTACTCACTGTTTGTGGCGGTGCTGTCAAATCCAAATTGTAAAAGTTTGTTTGTAATGCCTGTTCTGACATTGCGACTGAATTAAATGTAAAAAATAAACTGAGTGCATTTTCTCCAAATTCTCTGGGCGGGCAAAGCAGAGAATGGGGCGGTGACCTTTCCCCATATGACGACTTAAGGGGAAGATTCCAGATCGGTCCGTTTGAGCTCTCATTTTCTCAAAGGCAGAGCAGGAACACCCAGGGCTTGGTTTACACCTTTTGGAATGTCTAGCCACTGGGGTACCATAGACAAGCTAGGGGAACTCATATTAATGTCAATAAACCTCATAAAGTGACATTTTCATGTCATGGGACCTTTAAACTGGAAGGTTGAACTATGGAACAGGGTGTTTTCCATGTACATTGGGACAAACTGTCATATATACATGTATGTGTGTATGTATATTATATTAAAGTAAATATTATACATTACATATTGTAATTTAAACTTTTTTTTGGACAATAACAATTGAAATATTAAAGAAATTGGCAAAAATATAGACAGGAGAAGTGCCCACAATACTAAAAAAGTTCCCTAGTATCAGCTACAAATCTGTCTGATTTTGTTTTCAGTACTGAATATGGTACAGTATGTTTCTACAAGAATTTTAGTTAAGTCTATCTAGGTACATTTTAATTTCTGTAATCCCCTTTTTGGAGATCCAAAGGTAAGTATGTTGCAAAATTCTCAGGCACAGACCCACAGGTGCAAACTGGGATTAAGTACCTTGCCCAAAGGCACAAAGTTGATAGGAAGATATTTTAAGCATATAACTTTCCAGTTTTAAATCACTCCTACTTGAAATTGAACCCGCAACCTTTTAGCTAATAGGCCAGATATGTAGCCACTGAGCCACCATCGTCAAACTCCCTCATCAGTCCTCGCTCTAATTACACTAGTTCATCAGACAGTGAAGTTATGACATAAATCATGACAGCTCGTGAGGACATTAAGGATGCCGTCTTTAATTCATTTCTCATTTGAAGACACGCGCACTTGCAAACACACACACACACACATGTATTCGCAGTTTACAATGGATGGTAGCAGCTTTGAGATCAGAAATATGGGTCTCTACCCTGAAGACTGTTTTGATCCCTGTATTAGTGGGGTGCAAGTAGGTCATACCATCTCGCAATACCCATGACAGTTTGACAGTAAAAATCTGTTTTCTGGAAGCATGGGACTTATATAGCATTACACCTGGGGGCATCCTCCTCTTCGCCTGAAAACAGACTTTGAAAGAGGAAATGTTCATTCAATGTATTGTCACATTAAGCACTTGTGGGTTTTACCCTCTCTCTCTCTCTCTCTCTCTCTCTCTCTGCATGTCTTTTTTTCTGTGCTTTCCACAGCAAAGTGGGTGGGGTAATATTAAAGACTATCAGCAATTCTCCTCATTGAAGGGAAAGGTAACTAAACAAAAGAATAAAACAAAAACACAGAGGAAATCAATTATATTTCAGCTGCGGCTGCTGTCTCAAGCCTTGGAGACCAGGCAAAGTCAATAGCAAACTTTATTCATTAATGCAAAATTTAATCAGAGACTCTCTCCTCTGAAAACACCAAATCAAAGCAATTCATTAAGTGTAAATAAAATATACGGATGCTCTTAAAGGGTTTATTATGTTTTAATTTCACCAGTCATGAGTAACGTCCCAAATGAGATGTTATGAGTGTAGAACGTAGATCGTAAACAATTAAACCCCATCCCAAAGGGACGAGAACAATCTTACGCCATGGAGCCCGGAAGAAAGAGGCCAGCCTATGCTTCTCCTGCTCTCTCAACCCCTTATTAAGGCTATTATCATCTGTTTGATTGTTTCATATGCTGGGACATTACAGAAAGTCACCTTAGAGTTTCAAATTTTTTGAAAAAAAAAAAAAAAGTATTTCTCAGAGAAGCAGACATGCGGTAAGCAAAGTATAAGGAGAAAACAATTACACAAACTTTCCGACTTAAATGCATCATGTGATTCAGTTATAATTGTCTTCGTATTCATATTAAACTATAAATTACACTAAATCAAGATATAGAAATATTCTCTAAGTCAGAGTCAAAACTCATACACAATATAAGCCCCTGAAGGGCAAGGTGAAAACGTATTTCTGAAGTGCTTTTCTGAGGCTACAAAGCTGTTAATTTTGAAACCCGGAAGACAATTAGCCATGAGCTCGCTCATGAATTTGGAATGGTTTTTAAAAATAGTAAAAGGAATTTATAAGTAAAATAAGGTATGTGGATGACATTACTTCAAGAGACCTTCATGTTTTGTTTTACAGCATAAATTACTCATATCTAAAATGCAAATTTTCCAACCATAACCTATCCACATAACATAAGCTGATAAGTTAATACAAAGCACTTTTGTCAAGCATAGAGTAAACTCAAGCATGCTTTTAGTTTTAGTATTTATTAGCAACTCTTATTAAACAGTGATTGAACAAACATAATATTATTCTGGTAATAGTAAAATGTAATTTTATTACTTAAGGTCCTTGCACACAAAGGTGCAAGGTCCTTGAGTCGGACATTTATGCATGAGGTTTTTTTTTTTTTTTTTTTTTTTTTTCTGCATTTGTCATCCTTTCCTGTCAAAATGCATGCTACAGATGCAAAATCGCAGAAAATGTTACCTGATCGATTTTTGTACTTTTTATTATTTTTTTTATGATGGTTGAAAATTTTGGAGGTGCTAACGTTATTTACACAGCATTAGGTAGTATTTATTTATTTATTTTTTTTACTAAAATTTCATCTTTGCTTTTTGACTTCTGGGTGTTTGATGAGGTTTTGAGTGGCTTTTCATGCTGCAGAATTATTAGAATATAATTATTGTTGTAGCATCTATATCCACA
The DNA here is from genome assembly GCF_003368295.1 of Carassius auratus. Taxonomy (NCBI): domain Eukaryota; kingdom Metazoa; phylum Chordata; class Actinopteri; order Cypriniformes; family Cyprinidae; genus Carassius; species Carassius auratus. Next base: position 22,805,485 of record NC_039256.1, read on the forward strand.
TCATGATAGACAGTAATAGTCAAATAACCCCTAAATAATTAAATGCATCATGCTAAGTATTTGCCAGTTAGCTTACTGCAGAAGTTTGTTTAAACTGAGTTTGCAGGACTTCTTATGAGCATAAGAAAAATATGTCCCCAGTGGCCAAAGTTGACACCACATGTTTATTAATTTAGCACCACCAAAAGTTATAGAGTATACAAGTTTTGTATCCATTTTGACCTAGAAATGTAAAAAAAATAAAATAAATAAAAGTTCCATACTGTATATATCTGGTTATTGTCAGTACACATATTTGGTATGGTCTCTGCACACAATTCACATTAAGACCACCGTTCTGAAGTTTGGGGCCAGTATGTTTTATAAATTATATTAAATTGATTATATAGTAACATATAATTTAAATTTCATATGAATGCTGTTCTTTTGAATATTCTATTCATCAAAGAACAATTCCTGAAGGATCACGTGACACTGAAGACTGGCGTAACGGCTGCTGAAAATTCAGCTTTGCCTTCAAACAAATCAATTTAACTTTTAAATATATTAAAATAGAAAACAGTTGTTTAAAATTATAATAATATTTCTCAATATTACTGTTTTTACTGCATAGAACACAAAATCAGAGCAAACTACATAATTGCTGTGTGCATAAATGCCACAACTGCCAACCCCTGACCCAAACATTTAAAGGTAAAAACACATAGAATATACAGGAAGGAGGGATCAGTCATTCAGAGAGGCAGACAGAATAAAGATAAGAATAAAATAAGCTCTGTGTTCTCACATTGACTCAAGAATGCCCACATATAAAAAGTAATATTTTATCTAAAAGCACACACTGTCCGATAAGCTTGCTTAAATTCACTGTTATCTTTCCTTCCTTATATTAGAAGCTGATGTGGGTATAATGAGCTACACAGCAATATGTCATTTTGACTACATTTCATAAGTAATTTACATTAGTCCAAGTGATACGGAGTACTGCTCGGCTACTTAAACAGCACACAATAAATACAAATCAATGCAAACAGCATCAGTCTTTGATATCAGGGATTTACAGAGAATTGATGACTTTGTTTCATTTCACCAGCAGAAATGGGCAATATTAACACTTTAAAATTGATCTCTACTTGCTGATAAATCTCTAATCTTTCAAATCGTGCTCGCTTTTTAAAGCCTCTAACTCCCCAGATGTCTCAGACATTCAACAGATTTCCAAAAATCCCAAAATGAATGTTTGCCGTGTTTGAGGCCACAGGAAAACATGTGGTTAATTTATTTTCCTCACAGGGATGAAGTGTTTCAAGTCAAAGTCAAGTCAAATAAAGGTATTCAAAACTATCAAAACTTTTTTTTTGCTTCAGCGACTGTACAGAAAATTGTTTGCGGGCTTGAGTCATTAGTTGTCTGACAGCTCGGCATGCCCCTGTTTCCAATCAGAAGAGCACTGTGGGTAATCTTTTATTTAAAGGGGAATTTGTATAACATGCAATGTTGCCGAGCTTGTCCATCACTACCGCAATTTCCTTTTGTTCCTGACCTCAGGGTGGCCATAATCATTTTCTCTCTGAAGAGCAGCCATGCATGATGTGCGGCATACACCTAAAATGTCACAGCAGAAATTATACAGTATATAACTTACACTGATTGGCTCTTTGTACCGTTGTCACTTAGACAGAGAAACTGATTCTTACCGATAGGAAAAAGATATCATATATGACACTTCATGATCTTAAAATTCTGCTGGTCAAAATTTTAGTGTGAGTGTTACAGAAAACATTAAAGTTTAAACTTTGAGGATGGACTGGATTCATTCGTCAGAAAATGTTCTGTACAGTCAGGCTCTTTCTTCTTTTTTTCCCCCTTCCTTCCTTCTTTTTATTTTTTTGTTTGTTTCCTACTCCGCAGGGCAGATGAAAATGTCAGGACGATTCCTGAGCGGATGTTCCCGCGACAAGCATCTAAAATACTGACTGCACATAGTGATCACCTCCCTTCTTCATACCCATGAGTCTGATTAACATTCCCCGATAGAATACGATTTAGAAGAATGGGAAAGCCAGGGAAAAAAAGAGAAAAAGAATGAAATTTGGAAATAATGGCTTTGATACCGTACAATTAGTGTTGTTAAATTGAACTGAATGATGCCCCTTCTTAAGGGATCTTTAAATTACTCCCTGAAATGCAGAACTTCCTTTCTTTGTATCTTCCTCTTTCTCTTGATCTCTCATTCTGAGGTTAGTGTACCCCGAGGGGAGAGGAGCAGATAGCTATGCAACAAATTAAATGGATCGTTATTAAGTGCCAAGACCAATTAAAACAGGTGTCATTAAGGACTGTTTTTTCACTGTCACCGAAATGTTGCATTCATCTGCACATCTCTCCTTTTAGTCCCCCCTCCCGTTCGTTTTTCCCATCCTCTCTTCTTCGCTCCATCCCCAGAGGAGAATTATTAGAGAAATTGGCAGCATCACAAACCATCTTACGTGCACACTAGAAAGAAGCTGACTGTCCTTTGAAGATTTTTTTTTTCTCCTCCTCAGTTGCGAGGGGTGAAAATGGAACTGTATGTTTTTGATCAGCGTGATGACACGTTAGGACCCGCGATACTTTGATGAAGTTGTCTTGCCTGGTGCTGGATGTAGTTCAAAACCACGAGATGTGGAGAGAAATGTCGTGGGTGAGGAAAGCCTTGACCCTGGCTGTTTAAGGGGAATGGAGGATTTGGGGGGGGGGGGGGGGTGGGGGTTGGAGAAAGGTAGAGGCAAAGGACACCAGACAGGGCATTTTGCTTTACATGTTCCAATCAAGGCCAAATTTTTCAGGTAAATGAAACCGAACACATTTACAGAACTTGACAGATTTGTATTTCATGAACACTTTCTAGAGTAGCCAGTTTACAGTGCTGTAAGTATGTATAAGTAATGGTACATCATTTTGTGGAGTCTGGACTTTACATTCCCAAAGGAAAAAGCATGCATTGTATTTATATATAGCAAGTAAATGATGAAAAAGACATCATTACAAAATATTTCTATTTCAGATAAATACTGTTCTTTTAAACTTACTGTTCATCAAAGAAACCTGAAAAAATTCAACTCCGCTGTTTTCACCATAATAATAATAGTAATCATCATAATAATTAATGTTTTCTGAGCAGCAAAACAGAATATTAGAATGATTTATGAAACAACGTGACTGGAGTAATGATGCTAAAAGTTCAGCTTTGAAATCACAGGAATAAATCAAATTTACATTGGATCAAACAAATGCAGGCTTTGTGAGCAGAAGAGACTTCTTTAAAGAAAAAAAAAGAAACATTTTTACTGGTTGTGTATGTATACCTTCACATACACCTTGTAGAATCTGCAAAATATTATTAATTCTATTAAAAAAAGAGTGAGGGATCATACAAAGTGCATGTTATTTTTATTTTTTATTTTGTACTGTCTTGAATAAGACATTTAATTAAGATCCTTAAAATATATTTGCCTACAGTCCACAAGACAAAATACTAGCTGAATATATTTATGTGTATCATTTATTCATGTGAAGGCAAAGCTTACTTTAAAACAGCCAACTTTAGTCTTCAATGTCACAGGATCCTTCAGAAATCATTATAAAGAGTTGATGTGTTTCAATGGCAATTTAACGAATACTTTTAAATAAACAATTTCTGTCTTGGTGAACATAAGAGCCTTTATAAGACATAAGAGTTTTTCTCTGCAAAACGTTCATGTTCAGAAGTCTCAACACTCACAAATCAAATGATGATACAGACATCTGCGACCTTATCTTCTTCTGCCACTTCTCTGTGTGTGTTGGCAGGGAAGCTCTCTGAAAGCTTCCGTGGTGTTCTTTGAAATTTGCGTCCAACCACTGGCTGCGCGAACTCTCTTTTCAACACCTCAGGAAAAAGCCATTACCGTCAGGCCTTCTGTAAACAAGCCCCGCCGCCTGTTTGTGTTCGTCACAGCTAAGGACCTGTTGTAATAGTTTTTTCATGGTCATTTCACACAATCAAATTATGCCAAGAAAAAGCAGTGAGGGAGAAAAGAAAAAAGTTAGCACTCACCAGCTATGGAATAAATAAGAGAGGCAGGGGGTTGGCGAGGGAACGAGACAAATAGGAATGTTATTTTGAGGTTTTTTTTTTTTTTTTTTTTTTTTTTTGAGGGAGTTTTAATCAAAAAACGTTGGACTGATTGAAACATAATGTGATGTTTTACCCCTTTTTTTTCTCTGAAAACGGGGCATTATTTATCCTGGGGTAAAACTGCTGTGAAATTGGAGGAGAAGGGCTGGTGTGACTCGCCAAAGTTGTTCAGAGATGAAGACTGACTGAGACGGTTACCACACAGATACAGTTAAGAATAAGCATGTTTACACAAGAACTGTGGCACCAGGAATTAATAAATTAATTAACAAAAATACAATTGCATATAATGTATGAAAATATTTAGATATAATCAGAATAATCAGCATCCAATAATCCCGTCTTCAGAGTCATTATTCATTTATATAATTTATTTATTAATTATCGTAAATGTCATTCTTTTTTTCTTTGTCATTTTTATCATAATACATGCCAGAACTGTGACCTTTAGCATGGTAAACACTTGGGAAATCCAGGTTTGAATTTGCCCTGTGTTGTATCTTGATCCTATTTCTACATTTTTCTCATATCTATTTTTTTTTTTTTTTTTTAGCTCTTTACTATAAAAAGTGTTAGAGAATCTCCCAAAATAAACCTAAAATTGTACTTTTAATGTAGCAGGAGATTGGGTCTCAGTGGAATATCTTATTACGGTTTCAAGTAAATTCACAAATCAGGATATGGACTACAGCTCGTATAATTACATCAGCCAAAAATCCTCACCGAAAGCACATCTCTGTAATTTAAAACCCCCTTTTATCGTGTTTCACAACCATTTCAGCCAGTAGCTTCATTCATTGCGTCTCTCACCTAAACATCATCGGACTGTCGTTTTTTAAATGGGTTGATTTGATATATGTATTTATTCAGGGTGGATATGTCAAGACTGTGTGTTCCTGGAGCTCTCTGAATCACAGTGTTAATTATGAGACTAGGCTCTTCTCCAGACAGAGCTCCAGCATTAGTATGGGCTGGTAGTGAAGACTTTAATTTATCCCCTGGTGCATTGGACTGGCAGATCAGTTTCCTCTAAAGTTCATCCTACACAGACCCTCCAGCCAGAAGTTGTATTCTTTTTATTACATTTGAAATTAACCCACATCTCCAAAACTGCAATTTTTAACCTCTCTAAATCCATACAGTATATTACACTGCTAAACCTTTCAGTAGCCTCCAACATATATATATATATATATATATATATATATATATATATATATATATATGCACACACACAAAGCCAGAGAGGCGACATACCTTTTAGCTTGAGTTTGACCGCTGATGAAGAGCACTAGTTTTCTGATTGGTAGAAGTGTTACAGAGGGTTTCTGTGGATGGGAATCAATCCAGGTTAGCACGTAGACACATACATACACACGCAACAGTACACGCCTGGCAAATTACCCTAATGGAATATACAATCTGATCTAGCTCGCTCAAAGCAATATGATGAATGGACCTGAAGCTCTTTGGAGTGAGAGTACGCAGGAGTGATTGAGGTCCAATCCATAACAAAGACTGTTGTCAGGTTCAGGGTTTAAATTACAGGAGGCTATTAGCGAAACAAGCCACTGCGTTATAGCTACACTTCCTCGCACCCTCCCTTCCACCATCCCTCCTAACTCAAATGAATAAGTGGGCAGAATCAACTCTGCCGACATCCATCAAGCGAAATGAGTTTGCAGAAGGCGCTCAAACGAACACTTCAATTGTGGCCCGCATTCAAGGGGAGAAATCTCTCTTTGAACCACACTTGTGTGTGCATGTGTGTGTTCCTTAATTCTGATAATGGGTTAATGCAATCAATGTGAACAAAGGCATCAGTTTGATTCTTTATTTGTTGGTTAAAAGGATAGAACGACAGGTCAGGCTTGAAAATGTTCAGTGATTACAGACAAGCAAAGTGTTGCCCTGGTGCCACATTCATTAGTACAAACTGACCTCGGAAGCTTCATGCGGTTACAGTCACTGAAAAAAATCACTGAAAACCACTTTGACGCTTATGTGTGTGTGAGATTCTACTCTTCAAAATTGTTCTCTTTCATTTTAGAATCACAACACAGAAGGAGGATTTGTAGTGAACAAGTGGCAACCTCCCGCTCTCTCTCAATAAGCCAACAAGGAAGTGACTAAAACTATAATTCATCGACTGGCCGCTTGAGGTTGACTGCAAAAGGGAGTCAATGCCATAGACCCATGTTAAAATACTCAACTTTACAGCAAAAAAAAAAAAAAAAAAAACACTTTTACAGCCTGCTTCAAAAAATGATTTTGGTCTTTTTAGCTAATTTTGCCTTTCATAACAACTGTGAGGGGGTGAATTTTTCAGTTTAAATTATATTAAGCCTTACATATCTGCATGATTAAGGGCGAGGCCACTTGAGTGACAGGTGGATTGCCGCTGCTGGCACTGCCATCGAGCTAGGTGGGCGTGGCTTCAGCAACCAGCTCCCGCCTTTTTGCCAATTTTCGATTGTCCGGGAGAGTCGCGTGGTGATGCGCTGCCAAGATGGCGACGGCCCGCTATGCACACTTTGAGCTTCAAAAACCCTCTTCAGAAGTCTACGGGTGACGTCACGGACACTGAGTCCATGTTTTTATAAAGTCTATGGTAGTGAATGAATACATGCTGGACTGGGACACCTGCTGTATTCCAGATATCTGATAATTGGATTAACAGCCCTTTTTTTACATCTCAGGAATCTGACCTTGTCAACAGGTGAACCAATCAGCAGAAATGAAAGATAAAATTGAACTGACACTGTTGAAAAATTAAAACTATGGCAAGATCTAAATCAAGAGTATGCAATGGAAATAAAGGATATAAAAATAAATAATAAAAAAGTAATCAGGAAACATAGTCACACTTTTTCCTAATTAATTTTACATTATGCCTTGAGCACATCAAGGAGATTTGTTCAATGACCATTACTGAAACATCTACCTTAATGAATACCAGAGATGTTAAATACAGGCTATCGTGGAGATGGATTGAAAAGCGGCACACAGGTTTTTAGAATGGCAAGTATTTGAATGAACAAGACTCTAATTGCATCATCTTAGTACCAATAATAAAGGGATTATTATTATATTTTTTTAATGCAAATGCCTTTTATGCAAATATAATGTCGTTATAGTATGGCTGGAAGGACTGTATTAGCAGAAATTATATTTCCATGGTAATATCTTCATTGGGTCTGCTTAGCACCTGCTCCTTTATGTGTTACAGTGAATTTTCTTTGTTTCAGAGAACTCTAATTACCACATCATACAAGGGATAAAGATGATTAAAATAGCAAATACAGCATTTAAGTAGATCAAAGGCATTAAAAACATCAGCTCAAGAGAGAGTGAGAAAAAAAAAAAAAGATTTATAAAGTCTGCCATTATGATTAAATGAACAAAGAAGGTTTTTTTTATGACTATCACTCATCATTTCTCATTATATGTGTTTTTGTTGTTATATAAAAATAAACCACACAAAATTAATATAATCTATACACGTATGGATTCAGTACAGAAGATTGGCCTATGGCCTCCACCATATGCTCTCTAACGTGGCAGAAAACAAGAGCAGAACTTTCTTGTTAATAAAGTCACATGTGTCTTGTCTGCAGATTTAACTCCTCTGGGACTTGCTTTGCAATCAGCTTTGATGCCACAGTGAATGTGGCAATGGGAAGTCCCAGCGGTCCAAACAGGAAGTCATCATCAACACCTGCCATCACAAATTCTGACCCTCCCATAATGCATCCTAGGCAGGCATCTTAATTAGCTCATGAGGATGCATATTCATGAACGCGTTCAGGTACAAAGGGGTGATACAAAATGTTAGTTAAGTGTTGTTCACCTTCTACAAATGTTAATTCAAGCCCCACCTTGTTTCTAATCAACCATTCAGCTCATGATTTCCTGCACGAGAATCTCTGATGGAATCCGTAGTGCTTTCAACAGAGATTTTGGGTTGAAATCTGTGGAATTTTCCAGAGTGAGTTTGGTAAAACGTCAAAGAGAGCTGAGGGCATTATCAAATTAGCCGAAATATTTCATATCATTCATAATTCATGAAAATGCATGGGAAGGGATGCAATTTGGAAATCTGCATAATTCTTTAGTCTATATTTTATGTCAGCTCGGAATAAATTTATATTCAGTGCGTTCCGGATCTATGAAATTAACTGTATTTAACAATTTTAGGGTATAATCGAATGCTGTTTGAGGCCAACAAGCTCAGCTGCTCAGCTGAACTCTGAAATGTTTTGTATTCCAGTCAGCTTTACTTATTCAGTTATTTATCTAATCTTAATACGATAAGCTTTAGTATGTCAGTGAACACCAGAGCATACCTAATGAAGTAGTTTAAATGCAAATCATTGTCAGATGAAAGCAAAATGAAGTAAAAAAAAAAAATAGATATATAAATATATATATATATATATAAATAAATAATAGAAAAGAAAACTGTAGGCACTGATGCACAACTACGGCGTGCACACGTGTGTTCTCCAACTTGAAGCATATACAATATTTTTTTTTTCTTTTATTTATTTATTTTTTTTTTTTATCATGTTCACCAGGTCAGTACATAGAAAGCTGGGTAATAGCTTCCTGTTTCTTGTACTTGTGTCCTCCATAGTTGGCAACACGTATGCTCTAAAAGATGCCGGCGATCAAAAGCTTTGAGTTGCCCTTGATTCCAGGCTCCTACTCTTCTGATTCCTCTTGCATTCAAGATTCCTCAATTAAAACTTTCTTTTTTCTTTTTTTTTCAATCTCACCCTCTCTTTTAAGTGTGCCTCAAATTCCTTCTTATTCCTCTAAGCCATAGAAAGAACTGAGTGGAATGACAAATATTTTTATCAAAAGGCAAATCAAGCTATTACGTGATGTCAATAAGATTTCTACACACACAAGCACATAAAATTCCAGATTTTTACAAATTTGTTAAACATTTAAATGATATGTCGCTGATTGTTGCATTTCAAAAATGTGAGGTCACTGTGCGGTTTTATGGTTTTATACATGGTGCGGTTTTTATAACAAATAAAACATCACTAGTACTGATCGCACACTGTCAAAATTTATCAGTAGAAATAAGCAGTCAGGTCAATGAGAAAGAAAAAAAAAATCTCAACTTATTTAACTGCAATGAGCTCGTTGAAACCACACACACCTGATCATGCAAAATGACAGTAATTAGCAAAATATAGTAAATAATATATTGGCGATAATAACAATAAACACCTCTGTCTCTCTGAAACGCGGAACATGCTCTTAAAAGTCTCTGAACTCATTTCAGATCCATTTGAATCAATTAAAGAGAATTAAAGGACTTCTCAGCAGACTCCCTGAATTATTTATTGCATTTAATGATCCCAGTGGAATAAAACATAAGTCCGATTTCTCATTCTGAATAATAAGAGATTAGGGGGGGGGGGGATATCATTAACATTACTGTTGATGGAATTTGCCATTCGATATGAGAATGTTTTTGTGGATGATGTCCTCACTCTCTTTAGCACCTAAAGATCTTATATAATCTTCACGTATAGCAACAAAATTGAGAAAATGTCTGAGCCTTATAGCACAATGAACATCAAATTAAGTTTAGGGTTTAGGGTGTTTGTGGTAGTTCACTCTTTTTTGTTGTTCATTTAATCAACAGAAGTGAAGTCATGCATGTACATGTAAATGAGCTATTTACATGCAATTATGTCCATTGACTATTACACTATAGTGAAAATACAAAAGAAAAAGAAAAAGAAAAAAAAAGTTACATAGATGTTGACAGATACATACTACATTACCGTATATGCTAATTCAAAACATTATATTGAATACTGTTTGTCTTACATTAGGATTCCAAACAAGTAAATATAATTCTAGAACTATATACTGTATGTTTAAAAGAAGCTTTAGATTATTTGGTTCTATGTGCATACTGCATCTGGTTAGCATATGGTCATGCATATTGTTTTTTTTTTTTTTTATATGCAAACAACATTGTGTGTGCCTATGCACATATGCGTATTGGGAATCCCTCCTGCAGCTCTCTGATTAACAGCAGAAATGCGTAATCCTGACATAATACCCTGCAGGCCTCTGTCTGAACACTAAACAGGACTGGGACAGGGGGATCAAGGGACTCTGGGAATGGAGAGGTGTCTCTGTTAGCTCCCATTTCTTCCATGTGAAATGCTCATGGGGAACAGTCTACCATTTACAACAACACAGCAGAGGCTCAAATCTACATGTTCTCTTAAATATACAAAACTACGTCAAATTTAGTTTTCAAATGATGGGAGTGGGTTTTAATGCAATCCAATCAAACTTTAGAAATTACACTAAGAAAGGCATTAGTTGCTGTACATTTATAAGAAAATATTTCTGAAACTAATAATATAATATAATATAATATAATATAATATAATATAATATAATATAATGTGTTGTTGAAACAATTTTAACTTAGAAGAAAAGTAGAAGTAGAAAGGAAATCCAAAAAAGTTTTTCAAAAATGCATAATGCTATAAAATGAGCCCAAAAGATTCAAGATACACAATAAAACTGATATTTGTGATGGTGACAATTTTCTCTTCCTCACCCAATAAGACAGACGTCTTCTTGGTGTTTTGTCAATAAAGAGACATACACCATATGTCTCATATATCAACATTCTAATACTACTTTTGGTTTATATATATTAAATTTGGAATGGCCATATGACAGAAACAGCTGCACACCTTCAATATGCTTCTAAAGCTCAGATTGTACTTATTTGTAAAAAAATAAAAGCACATCCAGCTCATTCTTACGTTCATATAATGACTAATGGTAGCTCTCCCTCCATATGTTTCTGCTCCGTCTGTTTTAAACACTCCTGTTTGTCTCTCCTAAAACATATGCACACAGTCTGAGAGGTGTGCAGTAATTGACAGGTTGATCACCGTTTAGATTTGCAGATGAAGTTGTTCTCTCTACTATGAATGATAATGAGCCATTGTCTAAGTACAATCTCACAGGTTCACTCATATTTCGGTGAGAAAAACAAAAAACAAAAACAATCTTGAATGCAAAGACATACTGGAACCATTCATTCACATGTGCAATTAATTTCATTAAGCATTCAGACTTGTACAACACACAGTGTGAAATGTTTATTTTGCTATTACCAAATTGTGAGTACTCAGACTTTAAAGGAGACGTTATACAATATTACAATATTGTACAATATGTAATATAAGTCTCAGATGTCCCCAGAATGTGTCTGTGAAGTTTCAGCTCACAATAACCTACTGATCATTTATTATATGAATTATATTGAATAATATTTAGAAAATGGCTATTTTGAGCGAAAGCAGAAACAGGCTGTTTATGTGCATGCATCTTTAAATGCAAATGAGCTGCTGCTCCCCATCCCCTTTTCCAGATTAGGGATGTGCCTTTACAGCTCATACCTCAGATACTTTGCCACAAAACATCTATTTTAAAACCATTTTTGTTCAAACTTTAGATATATTTTCTGGGCGCATACATCTGAAGCATGTGCACAGAAAGCGGCTGTCAAACAGCATTTGAGTACTAAACTAACTATTCCATGTTTTCTTTCATGTCTTATTGTGCTTCAACTGTCAAATGCACACAAATGTATGTTAAAACACACACATGAGTTACATAAACACAGTCGGTTATGTCTGTTAAGGTAAACAGCTGGGAAAGAAGTCACGTTTATATTATATCTGTGTGGCAGCAGCATAATATACAGTAAATAAATCAATAAATCCACTAGAACTGGTACCCCAAAAACACAATGGCGGTGCTGTGGGTGGAAAAGTCCAGATTAAGGGGCAGTAATATAATAATAAGATTCTCTTGCTATTTCACGAGAGAAGCAAAATCAGAGTGGCTAGTTTTTTCACAAGCCTGCTGAGAAAGGTTTACCAAAACAAAACAAAAAAATGACTACAGTAGGTTGTTCTTATGCACCTGGGACCTGATTATAGCACTTAAACATGGAGAAGTCAGATTTGCATGATATGTCACCTTTAATGTAAAGTTTGATCTGACGTCTGAGGGTAGGTATTAGGACACGTTAAACAAAGTTTTTGTTTTCCAGCCAGTAACGTTGTGGACACAGTTATTTTTGCACCTGACGTTATTGAATTTCTGTCAGGACCACTATCGTCAAGATGACTGACAATTAGCATTCAATTTGGATTGGCGGTATGTTCTGGGCCATGCAGCTTAGCATGGATAAGAGCAGGGAGAGCAGCAATAATCCCCCAGGGTACAGAACAGAACGACATAAATGTATTGCAGATGCAGCTTTATTAAGGTTCAATAATTTAATGTACATTTTAGAAATTAGTCTGATTCAAGAAGAATCAGAAGTCTGAATCCTGACTGACAAGAGGATGATTCAGGGATAGAGGTTGGTAATTAGCTATTAAGCAATGGAAAGTTGGTGATGATACTGAAGGACCTTATATATGAGTGCTCTGATAGGTGTCACATCCCTATAGGTAGACGTGGATCAGTTAAGAGTCAACTGATGAGAGCTTGACTAACATGACCTGCCAGAACTGATGCTGATGCTAGATATTAAATTGACCAACATTTGCACTTGTCAAAATTACTGGTATTTGCGTCATTATTAAATTCTAGAATGACTGTAATTGTTGCTGCTAGGAGAAGGCACAGCAGAGAACAGTGGTTGTTTGGTAGAAGGGGATTTTTTTTTTTTTTTTTTTTTTTTCACAGGTATTAATTTATTTGAGATTCCATAATAAAACATTATTCGAACATATCGTTTGCCATGCTAGCTTTAATTCATGAAATAAAAGAAAACTTGGAAACCTCAACTAGGAGTCACGCAGTACCAGCTCCATAAAAACTTCTTGCAACCCTTAATTTTTTTTGGCCTCCAGTTCTTTTCAACATACTGTTGAATACATTGGATGATAAAAAGATTAGATATTGCGTCTGTGTTCTTTCATTTGCGCGTTGTTAGTAAATCACCAGCAGAAATTTCCACACCTATTGATGCTGTTTTGGTATTTCAGTCTAATTTTCCTTGTTTAGTAAAACTGGCTTCAAGCACTTTCATAGGTAACAGAGAGATGATAAATAAATCGTTAAAAAAAAAAAAAATTGCACTTCGAAACCAGGTTTCAATTTTTTTTGCAATTTTAGGCCCCCAAAATGCTGTTGTCATTTAAATGAACAGCCAAAATGCATAAAAGGATTTCTTTTATTTGAAAACTGACATGTAAAATAACTTCATCCAATGCATATTTCACGAAAAAAATGGCAAGTTTAAAACTTGATCTAAAATCAATCCATAAGCATATATTCTAATAAATAAACATTAAACATCATGCATAAAATAAGCTATATATAATAATACAAATAATTAATGAATATTTATACATAGCCCTGCTGAGCATAGAGAAGAAACCACATCTGTTTGATCAAGTTTAGGCTTGACAGACAGCTGGTGTCTGTGTGTACTATTGATAAATAGATAGAAACACACACACATAGGTACACACCATATGTTGTGTTTTGGTTCAGTGCGCTCTCTCATTTGACTGCATGCAGAAGAGAAGGGCTCTAATTGGGTGTTTTTGCAACCAGATGTGCAATAAATTCCGTGTAGAACAAGATTATCATCAGTGGCACTGAAGAGTGAGACAGAGTTATGGCCCCAAAAGTCTATTAGCTTGGCCCATTTTGTAGAAAATGGAGAGAGAGGATTAAAAGATAGAAACAGAAATGAGAAGGAGCAGAGTTTAGGCAGAGGTGCAGGAATCACGGATATCTAAGATGCCGTAATGAGGTGCATCGCCCGTCATTATCCCGGGAGCATGATTGCACTTGCAAATGTTTTTATATTTTTCTCCATTATTTGGTTTCTCATGAATATATTTCCTCTTGTTGAGTTTAACAGTGTTTGTAATGGGCTGCACAGCCTGACTCTTTGCATGGAAAAAAAAGAGTGCAATCTCAATGGACACGCTGGCGTCGGTTTCGGAATCACTTGCACATATCAAAATCATTACTTGGCATTTCCCCTGATTGAAAGAGGCTAATTGTCCAATCAGAATGTGATCTTGCATATTTATGTGAGCATATATTATTAGCCTGAACAGAGGTCTGTCATGCAGAAAGAAGTGGAGAATTTTCCATATGCACTGGCGTTGGACTCAGGTTTCAATAAGCTTATAATTAAATAGCCTCAATTTCTAGATGATCTGCCTGGAATCAAGGCACAACCAAACTGGGACAAGCCCTTGCCTGGAGGTGAGAAGACAGAATGATTTGAATACAAGTCTTTCATTCCATTCGAGGAAATCACATCGCTGAATCGCTTTCACTGAGGCGACCTCATGCAAATCTCATACTACAGAACAGGCAGACACAGATGCATATTTTTTATTGCCCATTTCTCTCAGTGAGAAAAAAAAAAGAAGTCTTCTTTGCCTTAAAGGGTAAAATGTATTAAAACATATAAAGATCTGTTCGCTAGAGGAGTATGTTCGAGATATGGATATTAAAGGCTGGTGCGATGTGTGGTGCGGGATTTGCTTCTGTCAGAAATAGGGACAGAGTGGAGCTTCAACTCCTTTTCTATCCCAGGGTGATATTGCTTTGTGTCCAGACTTCATTCTAGACTCATGGCTGCAGAACTACAACTAATAATTCAGTGTCCATGACAGAAAGCCTAGGAGACTGAGGTTAGTATTTCCTTTAGCAAGCCTGGAGCACGACCCACAGCTTTTCCTTTTTTCTCCGTCGTAACCCTGATCCCGAGAACTATTACTTATACATGCGGTGTATTGAAGCTCTTAAAAGGAATTTAAAAAGTATTTTCCTTATTAATATCGCTTGAATAAAGGAATGTATTGTGCTACTTTAAAACGAAGAGAGAGATTCAAATAAAGTGAACTCGGCTCTTGATTGGAACTTGATTTTGCCCTTGACCAGCAGTCCTTTAATATGTGAGATGCTTACCCTGAAGAATACATATGATTCAGTGAATACAGCCTTGGTAATCTTCATTTGTTATATGGTGGGATTTGCTTCCATAACATTAAGTTACAGAAACAGCCCCTGGAGCAATCTGAGGAGAAGTGCTTTGCTCAAGGACACGGCAAGATCATTTCGACCCTGTAAATGAGAAATAATTTATTTTTCTATACTGTTTTGTCTATTGTTATGTTTACCTTACTTTTTCACACACTATGTGTAAAGTAACTTACAGTACAATACAGCTGCTGGGAAAGTTCATCTGAGTGTAACTCTATCAGCCTGTCTCTTTATCAAATGCCTTGATAAATGCATTTTTTTCTTTACCATTCTAAAATAGTTTCTATTGAAACAGGAAGCAGGACACACACACACACACACACACACACACAAACATTGCAGTCTTAACTAACTATAGATTTTGAAATATGTCAAGAAAAGAAAATAACACCGCAAAACAGAATGCACTAGCAATGTTGTTGAAGGGAAAAATAATTTGAAATTATTAAAATAATTTAATCATTTTCAATAACTCCAGGGATTAACCTGCTGAGCCGCATAAACTGAATGGTAAATAAACCAGTAAATTGAAGTGATTTAGTGCCATGTTAATTAACTCACCCAAACGCATCCAATACAAATGTGAATAATCAAATACACTGAATGGATAGCATAAACATCACATGTTGCAGTTTACAGCTGACAAAAATGATGCTAAGTTCCATGCTAACATAAAAATTGTTATTATTAATATATACGATATCTGAAACATGTTTAAGTTTTCAATCTCATCAAGTTAAAATAAATACAAATACTTGATATAACATTAAAAACAAAATAATACTATTTAAAGGATATTTCCATCAAATTATTAAATTATTCTGCATTTAGTCGTGACCAAAATGTACTCAGTGCTTTATCATATTGTCTTATGTCCATGCCGCAATTCAATAGTAGTTTGATTTAGCATAAAATGCAGAATAAATTTCTTCAGAGAGAAAGTGAGTTTCCAGAGCAGCAATTTTTAACAGACCAATTAAATACTATCACTGGGTGTATGGACAATCACAATCAAAAACTTCTGAGTGTTAAAACTCACTACAAATCACATCACACCTACCTTTTTTTTTTTTTTTTTTTTGAGTGACACTTCACTGGTTTGTCAGCTGTGAAGGTCTCTCCATATAAACAGGAATTTAAGCATCCTCTCTTCTGCAATAACATGCTAAAAACGTCATGTTCTATTCATACTAAGTGCCTATGTGGGCACTTGTGATGCCCTTTATTTGTGGCATATTAAAATGGAAACTTCTGGTACTTTTGTCTTTGTGCCAACAGACACAACCTCCCACATGCATAACAAACAGATCAAAAAAAAGGGGGGGTTGGCTATGAGGGAAAAAAAGGAGGAAAAACAACCAAAAAAATAGAGAGAGAGAGAAACAAATTCCATCTGTCCTGATTTAAATTTGTTTTGTCGCAGGCTACAGAGGTGCCTTTCACAACTTCAAAAGGTGATACTCCTGGAAAGTTCAACAGTTCCTGAGAATGTGTATGTGTGTATTATGGGAAGGGTGGTTGAACAAGTGGATAATATGGAATTCATTGTACATCTGTTAGACTATGGCAATCAGGAAACAGCATGAATGCAAAACAAAGTCGGAAAATAAATAAAAGAGTCAAACACGCCAGCTGCACACATGGTGCCTGTACAGATAAAGGGCAAAGGTCAAGTGGACATCTGAAATCGCAGGTTGTTTCCTAGGAATTTTTCTGACAGGTCAAACTTTATTTTCATGAGGTCATGCCCGCGGTCTCACTGAGGGCTTAACATTTTTTCGCTTTACATTTACTCTGAATGCTGACCTTGAGAATCCTGACATGTTTTTTTTTTGTTTTGTTTTTTTCTGTGAAGTTGAGAAATTTAGCAGGGCATGAGAGCAGCACTCCTGTTTTTTCTTTTAGATGAAATTTTAGCTGCTTTTCTACATGATCATTTGGCACTCTCCTCTACAAGGCCTCACAGTATGTCACAATATCGACTGCTGCTTATGAATCTGTGAATGACTGATCAAGGCACTGAAAATAAATTGAAGAACCCAAGTGTGAAGTGAGAAAATGTAAATAAGACAACATATTTATCTCAAAACCAGAAACAGACTCCCAGACATTTTAGTGACTGTGGGCTGTCATCACATCTTGGTAATGTCATTTATGCTTATGGACCACCTCCCCACCCGGTTTTGTGCTGGCAAAATGGACAGACAGCCGAGACCTGCTGGCTTTCTGCATTTTATACAGAAACCCATCAGGCATGACAGGGGCACCTGCAAGGAGAAGAAAGAGGACCCCTGTGAGTTTAATCACCTCTAATACAAGATTATCCAGGTGCCAGAGGACATAATCTTCCCCAAAATACATCACCTGTCAACAGCTTGCACAGAACATGATCACCCCCTTCCAAAAAAACATCAGCTCTTAATCGTCATTGAAGTCACTCAGCCAGAAAATCATAGAGAATGTTTCCACTGTGTTTTTTCCTCTTTCTCTAAGTGTCAGATTGTCCTTAAAAATGGGGGGTGGGGAAGTAAAAGGACCGTACTGAATTAAAAAATGCAATACAATAATGACATTCTGTTCATTTAAATATTTACCTAAGCAATCAACATTAAACACTAATCACTGATGCAAAACATGCTATTTGTTGAGATTTTAAAGCCCAAAAACTATGCATCCATCTATGATAAAAAAAGTACTCCACAAGGCTCCAGGGGTTAATAAAGGTACATATGTGTATGAAAAATGTCCATATTTCAAACTTTCATAGGCACGTTCACAAGAGTGTTCCAGTGAATATGCTAGTCTCTCGAGAACCAAGTTTTGTTTACAGCAAACAAAAACCTCTGTCTCCTTGGTTTATATCGAAATCCTCTGACACTTTTCTTTACAGATCCTTGTTTTGTATTTGTAATTTGTATTTGTAACCAGTGTTTTGTTTTGCTTTCTCCTCTGCACTTCTGCATTCAATTATTTTCCAAGGATGGACAAAAGTCTAGGGGATTGTAACAACCTGGGGATGAGTAGTTAATGACAGAATTTTCATTTTTGGGGTTAACAGAAACAGGGAAGCTGTGACCTAATAGTTAGTGAGATGGACTAGTTATCAGAAGGTTGTTGGTTCGAGTCTCTGTGCTGGCAGGAGTTGTAGGTGGGTGTAGGTGCTTCCAACCTCAATACCCATGGCTGACGTGCCCTTGAGCAAGACACTGAACCCCCAGTTGCTCCCCGGGTGTTGGATCTATAGCTGCCCACTGCTCTGGTTAACAGTGTGTTCACTTATCACTGCTGTGTGTGTGCACTTGGATGGGTTAAATACAGAGCACCAATTCCAAGCATGGGCTACCATACTTGGCAAATGTCACAACTTTCACTAACGGTGTCTTTAAAATAGTATTATGGGTCATGAGTTAGTATATGGGTTTAGTTTTTGGGTGAACTATCCTTTTGACAAACAGCAATAGCCAATTCTTAACATCTATTACACCACAAAGACCAGCAAAGTAAATAACAGCTGTCTTCCAATACAAACACTTTCATCTTTTCCTCTGACAAAGAGCAATGGATTGCTCGTATAGAAATTCCAGTTAGCTTGTGACTCAAAGGCATATAACAATCTGTGGCAAAAAAATGACTCTAACTGTGAACCTGGTTTTTATTATTTCATTCAATAGCCGATCATGCGTCTCCTACTTGAACCACTGGGGGATAATTTCAAACACTCCGCTGCACTGTCTTTATCAATGTCTTTCTCTTTTGCTTCATAAATACACATTGCATCAGTATGGCATCAGAATCTTTTCCTTTCTCTCTCTGTATTCAGGTCTGATCTCTCCTCCACTTTTTTGACCCCTCTCCCACTCTCTCTTGTGCTCTTTCTGAACAAAGAGTGCCGGCTCATTACTGAGGAGAGCAGACAGAGGGGAGGTGTCAGACCTCGGCTCTTTATCCGTGAGACTAGAGATGGATAAATCAAAGCAGCGTGCTGCTCACATACAGAAATAACAGCTATCTTTACACTGTTTTGTGAGGTGGATAAAATGGAGGAGTGGGACCTCTCGGCCAAATGGAGAGGTGTCAAAATGAGAAATCTTAGATTTTAAAATTCATACTTTAATGTCTTAAAATAGGTCTCTCCTGTATTTGTGCATTAATTAGAGTTTTTAACGACTAGTTACTGGAATTCTGATGGTGGTTGGTTGGACTGTAGGTCAGTTAAAGCATATGTTCAATTATATTAAAGTAAAACAAACATTATATTGACTATTAAAGCCACTTTTTGTCTCCCCGATGTCCTAAATTATGAAAGATAAAAGATATGTGTGATTATGATGAATCTGATTAATTAATCTGCATTTTTGGTCATTAGAATGTAATTTTAAACATTAAACATTTTAATCAAACAACAACAATTGAAAAAAAAAAAAAAAAAAAAAAAAAAAACTCATACAAGCCCTGTTTAAATTATGCCGCATCAAGGGAGGTATCTTAAAAAAAAAAAAAAAAAATAGTTCTACAGTAATTTGCTTGCACATGGTTGCCTGAACTGATTGCAGCAGCGTTAAATATGCAGATAAAAACTGCAACTGTCAGACGTCAGAAATGACAAGCCCATCGCATGTGATATGGAGAGTGAACTTGTTTTTATCTTAATTTAATGAGCCCCCAGTAGGTCTTCGTATCAGTCTTATCAGCCTTGATTACCAACAAAGATTATAAAAATTGACAGAAGATCTGACTTGGTATTCTGGAGCGAGATGAGAACCTTGCTATAACCGGAACAAGCTGTATAATAGATGAATAAAAAAGGTGTCAGTCAAAAGCTGCCTGTGCTGCCCTCACCCCCCTTCTCCCCCACACTTTGTTCAGATCCCATAATAAAATATTCAGAGATTTGAAAGTGTTGGTGGATTCCATTATGTGTACTTAGCTGCCGTTTATTTGGTAGGGAACACAATTACAAAGGGCAGCACTTCAAAGCCTATTAGTACACCACAACCCATGGTCAATGTTCAATCAAAACTACTGCATCCCTTACCAAGGGAGACAATGCGGGGGTAATGGAATTTTAAATCTGCTTGGGAGATGATTGAAGACAAAATAAATATAGTTTGTCTGACTTCACTGGCATTTGTTCATTTGATATTAAACAAAAAACTTCTCTCTCCCAATGAATCTGTTTGTTCAGCAGAGAAACAGGAAACTGTTTATTGTGTTATTGTTCTGCCAAGATCGTTATGATGACTCTCTCTCTCGGCAACTCATCCGTGCAGGTGTTGGATAAAACAATGGCATGAATTTTCACAGATTTGCCACGGACATCTGGACCAACAGCAGGCCAGGTGCATCTTAAACATCTGAATACACAATAACGAAATCCTTAATCACTTTCAGTGGATGCTCCATTTGTGGTGCCAATCCATTTCCATTTACACCTTCAGCCTTTGTTGTCATTGTGAAGCCGCAGTCAGTCGCCACCTCTGATGGGAGATTAAACCGTGGCATACACCTCTCAGAATCCAGAATGCCCTTGAAAGCTGCACACTAGCCTAGAGACGCTATTAGCCACTTTTCGGGTGCCAAAGTTTGGTAGCTTTTCTTGTGTACGTCAAACGTTGCCAGGGGAAACAGACGGCTGCCACCCCACAGCAAAGCCCTCGTACGCGAAATCCCATCAATATATTCGTGGTGTGAGCCTCGGCTCCCCAACGTCAAAAGTTGCAGGCCCTCCACACCCGCTGATTTAATTGTGATTTACACCATTGCACTCTGCAAATTGTTATGTCTGAGACGCCTGAGCCTTTAAGCCACGTCGATTATATTTCTCTGGCTAAAGGCTGTCAATCTCTCCCACTGTTTACCTGCAAGGCTGATTAGCAAATGTGCCCGTACAGGGAAAACCCTCAAATCAATTTCCTTCTGGAAACCCAATCCTCAAGGCTTCTGTCTTTCACATAACGCTTAAGCGTATATGCTTGCATAAGCATGTGATTGTTTAAGACCTTCTAAGAAACCTTGTCTTCTCCTCTTGACCTCCAACCCCTCGTACCTCCCCTTTTACTGAATGCATGGGAAGGCAATAACGCATTCTCTGTCAATCGAAAATGCAACTTGTGCGACCTCTCGCATGCTTGCTCGGCTCCTGCCTAAGATTCGAGCAGGTTTATGATAAAGCAAACTTGTTGTTTCTTATTAAAATTGCAATGGGTACATCAAAAGGAATTTCCAATCATCTGTAATGGTAACACCATGTATACTTATGTGAAGTATTGAAGGACAATCCGCTGAGGAAAATCTAGCCTTTCGAGTGGCTTCATTTTAGAGGTTAATCAATAAGACTCTCATATCAGAGTAAATAAACCAAGGCTGAATCAATAAGACTCTCATATCTGCCATCAGTTGTTTGTCAAGAGTGGAACAGCAGCGGCCTTAGCAAATGTAATATTGTAGTTTGTGGAGAGCTGAAGTACATTTAGTAGCAAGCTGTCATACTGTCTCTTTTTTTTTTTTTTTTTTTTTTCTTTTGACACTACATAAAGTGACATGATCGTTTTGACACAGTAAAATAAACAGTTCTTAAAGTATGCTGTAGAATGACCAAGTATGTCTGATTGGTTGAGACATTTGTTGATTTTAGGTTAGACTCTACTGCCAGAATCCCACACACGC
Organism: Carassius auratus; assembly: GCF_003368295.1. Lineage (NCBI taxonomy): Eukaryota > Metazoa > Chordata > Actinopteri > Cypriniformes > Cyprinidae > Carassius > Carassius auratus. The sequence continues at coordinate 22,827,398 of NC_039256.1, forward strand.
TGTGATGAACTGCATGCTGGGATTGGGCATCTGTGGAACTTGGCTGAGGGTGAAGGCTGCTGTGATGCCACTAGCGAGAAAAAAATGCTATGGACAGACATGTCAGTTAGCCTATTCTAACCTTCATTATGTACAAAGCAAGTAAATAATGGCTGATTTTGTGTGTGAACTATCCCTTTAAGTAAAGTTAACAAATTGAAAGTGATGACACTTTTTCTGTGTGTGTGTGTGTGTGTCATCTTCCAGGTCAGTTCCTCCTACAGTTGCAGAAAGAAAATCCCTTCTAGCCATAAATGTTACTTGGGAAATTGTATTCTTGCACTTTCTATCTCTTTCCTGGGAATTGTTCTGTATTTGCTCTTTCTGCAACTGCTCTACTGAGACCAGTTTATTGTTTATTGTTTTCATTTGTGGTTTTTCTGCCTTTGAAAGCATCCAGATCGCACTGCCAAAAGCGTCCATGCCCTGTGTCCACAGCCACCAGCCATGAGTCTGCCACAAACCACTGACCCCCCTCCAGCCCCCTTCTCCACCCATCACACCCTCCAATTACAGGGCTGCATCCCAAGCTTGGCATTCCATCCATGCAGCACTGCACCTCCTCACCCTTCTGCCTGTCCATCCAAAAAAGCACACAGAGAGGTGACAGCGGGAGCCAAAACAGCTCCTCATGCGTACACACACATCTAAACCAGCTCTGCATGTGAAAACTAATCTAATATTACAGGACAAAACTTTAATAAGCTTAACATACAGACAAATTAAAACTCCACCAATAATTTATCTTGGTTACATATAATCATATGTATAATTGTATGCATGTCACTGCAGTGCAATTGAGAATTTAGAAAGCTTAAAGTAACCCTTCCATCACTATTGAACTTGATGCATTTAGTTTGTTTGTTAGTTGTTTTGCTAAAATTCCTTCATCCAATAGTAATTGAATACTGCTGTGCACACTTTTGAAAGAAATTAATGCCAGTTCAATTAAAGTCTTGCCAATTTGAAAGTTGATACATAGAATGACAGATGTTAAGAAACAAAAAATTCTCAAAAAAAATAAAAAAAATGTTTGAAAAAAGGGAGGGCTTGGATAAAAGTAAGTGCAGATATACAATACAATATTTAAAAACTTGTTTTATTGACTTTTTTGAGACAGAAAAAGGGCAATATTGTGTGCATAATGATCACTGATCTCACTGCTAATATTCTACCATAATTATACTTGCATTGATTAAAGCAAATTGGACACCAATTATAATTTGTTTATTTCTGCACTCATAAATGCCTAAATGAACAAACAGCACTTCACAACATGTTAGAAAGAAAATTACATTACAGACATTAGAGGTCACTCCTTGGGTTTCTTTAGTGGATAAATGTTTACAGCAAATAAATGACAACAGCATAAATAAAATTGGAGGGGAAATGACACTGTGTAATGCAGACACTGATCTGTGGCAGCAGAACTAATTTCAAATATGTCAAGCTTGAAATTACTACACAGACTCTGCCAAAAATATGGATGTTTGTTTACAATCCATATCAGTGGGGGATATCTAGGTTTAGTGAGTAAATACAGGGGTTGGGATGAAGCATGTTAATTAGTACTTGAGTCTTGTGCGCCTTTGCAAATGACCCACAAGGCTTGATAAAACAACTTTTATTTATTTATTTATTACTATCAAAAGTTGTTCCCATCCCCACCTGTCTGGAGACTCATAACATACTCATAACTGATTTTGTGATGTAACTTGTGAGCTTGAAGAATAATCTGAATGGTGGCTTGCTGCTGCCTGGCTAAAACGAATCCAGTTCAAGTGCTTCAAAAGCATCTGTGAAAAACTGTAATATAGGGCAAGTACTTTTGGAAACCTTTGACCCAGAAGTCAAACATTATAGTTTTCTTATGCAAACTTTTAGCTAGAATCAACTCGCAGTAGCAAAGAGGTTTTAAATTCCAACGTAAGTGCTTTGCATCTCATTTGAGAAGGTCTCTTGTTAAATGTCAATGCATGCAGACGTGACCCCTCAGGGTCTCGTAGATATTTTCAAACTCTTTAGATACAACGTTTCAAAAAATCCTCTAGCTGATAAGCATTTGGAAAATGTAGCAAATTTGGAGCTAAATAAAAACATCAAAATATAGCTGAGTATTGGAAATACAATGAATTGGAACAATGAACTCTCACATCTAAGGCATCTACGTTGTTAAGATTAAAACTGTCTCTAAGAAACAAACTAATCTATTTACAGGAATAAACAAATAATATAATTTTGTTTGCTTCAAGCTGGGTCAAAATTAGTTAATTTCTACCACTCCCCAAGGACAAAAACATTTGAACACTAGCAAAATGTACTGGTTGTAAAAGACTCGTGACTTTGTGAGGTTCAAGGACTACTTGGATGATTGACCTACAGACATCCTCCTGTGTTGTTCCTCTCCATCCTTCTCACCCCCATCTGTAGTTATTTACAAAGCTTACTTCACTTTATCAGTTGGTAATTTGCTCTTTTATCCTTCACGGGGAGCCTGCTGTCAGTAATGGAAGTTGAGACAGAGTCCTGTTAGCCAAAGATTGCATCTTGTTTACTTGGAGGTGTTGACCCCAGTTGGCCGACAGACCGTGTGTTGAGATCCGATGCCGTGTGTTCCAGGATGCGCAGCATGTGTGTGGGGGCAGGAATGAAAGGGCAGGGTGGTTGGAGGTGTGGGGAGTCTTGCCTCAGCACTTTCCAGGTAAACTTCTAACTTTAACACCCTACAGTTGAGAGAAAGAACGCCCGGAAGAACATCCATCCCCCCTCATCCTCCTCCCAGCTGCATTCTCTTTGAAAAGCACCTCCAAAACACTGGGAAACAAAGAGAAAATGTGTGTAAAAGAGAAAAGTTTTGTACTCCAAGAGCACCATTTCCTTTCAATTTTTCTTCCTTCCTCTTGTGTTTTTTTTTTGTCACATTGTGCTTTTTTTTGGTGCCAAGGACTGAAGGATTGGTGGCAGGAACACTGCAGGTGCATGGGGCCCCCGGGGACTTTTCCCTAAACGCCAGCCAGACAAACAGGGGGACATGTTCCCCCGCACAGCGTCTCAATGGGATTGGAGCATTTGCGCTGTGTTCAATCACAGCTCATTCCAGAACGATTTTACCGTTTTTCAACGCATCCCTGAAGTAATGGGAACAAAACCCTGGAGACTCTGTCATCATGGACCCAGAAGACTTGCAGTATTCTAAAACGCAGACACCCGCACAGCAATAAGAGAATTGCACAATTAGAGTCTGCACTTTCCAATGTTAACGCCAACTTTTTTGATAACGTGAGCGAGAATACTTTATGCTAAACGACTCTCACGTCTATGGAATTCTGAAATGTGGTGATATACAGCACTTTAAGCCATTTTATTCAGAGAGTGGACACGTTCTAGCATAATTCTGTTATTCACCTCGTAGCCTCAAGCCCACAGCTGCACTAGCTCGGAGAGCGAAAGCCTGGGTATTACACTGTAGAGAATCATCCATCCACAATATTTATTCACACAGAAATGGCTGTGATGATTACTTGTTTTTTATACTCTAATGATTAGTGTGTTTATATGGAGGAACCCCCACCTCTCTTCCTTTCAGCTCATGCTGTTCCTCCTTCCTCTTTTTGTCTTCTGAGTTGTCTAAAAGCTTACATTCAGAAATTCATATTAACCCCTTGCCAAGAGCAGATCAAGTACTGCATATTTGTCCTAATGTCCAATGCACTATCTGACCCATGCTGCCCACAAGATCACACACCCTTCCACTCAGGGTCATCCAGGCATGGATAAGGGATAAGAGGCTTTAGCTTCAATCATATAGCTTCTTTCTGTACTACTGGATTCTCATATCAATTTCAAACAAATCTGAATAATACAGAGATAGTTAACAACATTAAGACATTATTTTATTTTTCTTCAGGCTCACTTTTCTGAATCTTAAAGCTACAAATCTTAAAGTGTCATTTGATAAATTTAAACTACTAGAAGTAATCCTTTTGTAAGCTGATTCCCCGGAAAAGTGTAAACACTGAGGTGCCATCAAAACATTGCTGTGTTTGTTTGAGAAGCCCTACCAGCCCAACATAGCAACACTGGCTCAACCAATGGTGTGAGTCTGGGGTGGGGCCATCCATTTTTGTAACCAATGGGATATTAGGAAAAGTGTTTAGGATACCTGCTTTAAGGTTTCTTGCTTTGCATTCCAGTGGTGCAGAAACGATACACTTCAGCTGAAATAAATTTGAAAATCATCTGACAGATATGATGACACAGTATGTATCACACAAGGCATTCACATAAGATCATTTGTTATTTTAGTGCAAATGTTTGAACTTAATCGATGTTGTGCATACAGTATGTCTTAGATCTGCAACTGTTGAAAGACAATTACTTCTTAATTTTTAGTGATACTATTTTGATACGCTCAAAAAACGAAGAGTAAACCACTGCAACGTGTTATTAGTTCTATGCCATCTCAAACAAGCTCCTTTTCTTGTAGTTATTTAATCTTCACATGAACTTCTGTCACTTCTAGAAACAACCGTTTTTATTAAAATATTTGTCTTTCTTTTTGTTTGACTCTACTAAAAGAGTTAAAACAAAGACATGCCTGTCAAGGAGAGGGATTTATACACAGAATTTATTCCAATTTATTGAGTTTATAATCTATTGAGCATTTTTTATACATTAATCATTTAGTTTATTATGATTTTCAATTAACAGAAACATAATTATAAACAGTGACTTGTAACTAGTTAAAATAGCATATATATATATATATATATATATATATATATATATATATATATATATATATACAGTTATGTTTAACCACTGGTATCAAACCATTTTTTGTATCTTTCAGGGAGTCCAGAACAGCTATTTTGGGACTCCCAATTTACAGGTTTGAGTTTCACTCCAAAAGAGCAGGAGTCTGATCTAGCACATATTGTGACAGGCAAGGTCCCGCACTGTCTTTCCCTGTTAGGGGGCTCCCCCTCCCTGGCACACCGTTTTGGCACGAGCACCACCTCTGCCAGCTGGGCAGCAACTGTGAAGCCAACCTTTAGCTAAGGGACAGGTGGCCAGTCAGAGCCCTTGGACTGTCTTTACAACCCACGGTCCCGTCAAAATCACAGCAAACTCGAGACTGGCTAGGAAAATATTCGTAATACATAAAACGAATATATCCAAATCCCATTTACTCTCAAAGTACTTATAGTCTCAGTAGTTAATTCTCATAAGCTGTTCTGTTGAGATCTATGTGTGTGTGTGTGTTCGCTATCTCCTGTTCTGTGTCTCATCTCTGTCCAAGCTGGCACAAATTCAGGTGGCTGGCATGGGTCCATATGCCAGCGTGTGCTCTCAGCCCTCTGACCTACCTTCAGAACATCTACTACATCAGAGAGGTGGAGAGCAGAGGTGCGGAAAGATGAGAGAAGGAGAGGAAGAGACAAATGTACAGACTCCGAGAAGCTTGTAAATTCGTAAAAGTGTCCAGAGGCAGCTGTGGCTCTCAAAACAGTAGGAAACTTCAAGAGTGGAAGTCTTTATCACAGAGATTAAAATTATACTAGAGTTTTCTACCCCGACATTTAATGAGACTTACCCTCCAATAACAACCTTTTTATCTTCCTTACAGCAGCAGAGGCCTTGTAGGTACCCGAAGAAACTTGTCTTGACATGAGAGAGATCAGGCTAATACCTAGCATGCCCCACTCCCCGTTCTCTATTTCTGTCTCGCTCTGTTGAACGTTCAGTGATTTCACACCTCGGCAACACTACCGTGGACACAATTACTGGAGCGGCAGCCCCTGCACAACCTAGCAATACTTGCTCTCTGACACGTGAAGATCACCTGCCCACAAGGCTTGGTTTTTTGGCTTCTGACGTCCAGGCATGGCACGTGGCATGCTCATTACCCAGTGTCCTCTGAGAACAGGTTTTGCGGTTAAACTCTACTGCTAATTCAGGCTCAGCAGCAAAGATCTGATTTGCACAAAACAACCTGACATAAAGGACTTTTTATTGTAATTTTTGATTAAAGTGCATGGAGGTCAATTATAGATTAACATTATTAAGCCTTTAACTTCAGTGTTTTCCACACTAAACATTGATTTGTCTTGCTCATCCATCCAAATTATGTAAATAAGAGTCAGGATAAAATTATAATGAGTTTAAACCAATTAAGAACACCTCCAAAAAAAAAAAAACATTAAAATAAAAGGTTCAGGAGACTTCAAGGTGTTTTTAAATGTTATTTTTTGTATGGTTTATGAAGTACTTTACACTAATCAAATCTGCATTTTATTAAAACAAATAAAAAAATTAAGTTATGGAGCCAAATCAGCATGCAGTCTGCAAATTTATTAGATGAGGTGGAGTAATTTGTTTTAAATTTTTGTCTGACTATTCCTTCAAAGACAATTTAGACAATTTTGTATTTAGAACCATATAGCAATAATTATGAAGAAAAGTATGTATGCCAGCATTCTACAGCATATAATAGCAAGTGCTTCTTTGAGGATAAATGATAATAGCGGAAATGTTATCTGCTCATGGATGCTGCTTTTTTTCTCAAAGCAAAGGCTTCAAAGCTGACCTGCCGCTGAACAAAGAAATGGATAAAAATGGAAGCGGGGGGGAAGGGGAGTGAACGGTGATGTTTTTTTATGTGGCCATGGGCCAGCTTTGCCTCGCCTCCTTTGAGTTCTGTCCTGACCCATGATCACCTTGAGTGGGACGGGGTCGCACGAGGGGGCTTGTTGAAGTACTGCTTAGTGCTTCTCTGTTTTTCTCTCTCCCTTTTTACCTATTTTTCTTTCTTTTATTCTTTTTTCTAAAGTGGCTTTTTCTCCTTGAAGGATTTCTCATGGCTACACTTACCTTTGGTTACGGACTGTTGTGTTGATGTAAGACCACACACAAACTTTCTCACTTTTTCCACATACACATACACACGCACGCACACACACACACACACACACACAACACACACACACACATATATATATATAAATTTAAATTCCTCATCTCAACTGCAAAAAAAAAAAAAAAAAAACACACTTTACATTAGTTGACTACACTGGTTAAAACATACTGATGAGAAATCAGTACTTAAGAAATACTAAATAATTTATTAATTACAGTTCATATTAATTGCAAAATTTACAAAACATTATAAAAATCCAAAATTTTGTATGTTACATTTTATTAATAGACCTTAGCTAAACTGGATTTAAAAAAGAAACCAACAACATGAACTAACAGCTATAATTTTATTACTTTGCATTAACAAAGATTGTTAAGGAACACTCCAATTCTTTGAAAATAGCCTCATTTTCTAGATTCCGATTCTGCACATTTTAGAGTGGCCTTTTATTTTTTTTATCTAATTCACACCTGTGCAATAATCATGCTGTCTAATCAGCATCTTGATATGCCACACCTGTAAGGTGGATGCATTATCTCGGGAAAGGAAATGTGCTTATTAACACAGATTTAGAAAGATCTGTGAACAATATTTGAGAGAAATAAGCCTTTTGTGTACATAGAAAAATCTTAGATTTTTGAGTTCAGCTCGTGAAAAATGGGGCAAAAACAAGTGTTGATTTTATAATTTTGTTTAGTGTAACACAAATACAACAGCTTCAAGAAATGCATTTTGTTTTCTCTGCAGTATTAAACTTATCATAAACCACTGTTATTACTATTAGTAATATAACCTCTAATACCAACTGCCAAATATGACACTTACAAATGAATACAGTTTATGAACGCACATAGAAAAGCAAGAAAGTAGGGATTTGTTTATTTTTTTCATTGTTCTTTTTTTTTTTTTTTTTTTTGACCATCAAGTGCCAGTCATTCTTAATGCCAGCTGGCAGGAAAACATGGTAAAATCCAACCAGCATGACTATGCTATTAGCTTACTCCTTACTGAAAATGTTTTTAAAAAAGTTTTTTTTTTTTTTTTTTTTTTGTTTATAAAATGTATTAACACTGCAAAAAACTTGACTTGTTAACTCCAATATCTGTTAATCAAAGACACTCTAATTGGACACAAAAAAATTCACTAACCCAGCATTACTCGGCAGGTGGTAACACCTCTGCGCTCGCGCCTCACTGGTCTTTTCGAGAATCGTACGTCAACCTTACACAAGTGCTCCATTATACAACTATCTTGTCAGACTAAGCTTTGTTCTTGGTATTGATTCAGAGTGTGTAACCAGTTGAAATAATGATTCCGAAATTCCCATCACTCTTCTATTGAAAGGTTGAGTAAGATGTGAAGTTAAATATGCCCTTTCATGTAGGATGGAAGGAGCTTAAACAACAAAGATGCTGCACAGTGAGAGACTTATTAATGCATGAAGCACATTTTCAGCGGGCCCAAATGCACAGCACTCATTTCAATATTAACAACTGAAGAAATTAAGCCATATTGAGGGACAGAGATGCAAGAGGCAGATGGAATTTAATTGTAGGTTTTGCACTGAGACTGGGAGATGACCTTGACCTTTTTTCATGATCCAAAGATTATACATGTGTGAAATTTGCATGTACGGTGAAGGCAAGCACTGCCAACAAGATCACTACCATTTCATGCTGTTGGCCTAGGATACCAAAATGATACTTCATGTACAGGACAAAATCCTTGATTTAAATATAAAAATTATAACATTTAATTTAAGTAAAACTCTAACATGATAAAATAAATGTTTTTCTCTAATGGATGTTGGCCACAATTATTGGCACCCCTAGAAATTCTTAAGTAAAATATCTCTGAAGTATATTCCCATTCATATTTTCATTTTTGATCATACCAGGGTGACTAGGAGCATGGAACTTGTCCAGCCATGACTTCCAGCACCAGAGGATTAGAAATATGAAGAACACAAAGGCCAAATCCCCTTAATCATCAATCACAAGGAGTAAAAATAAAAAAATATATATATAGTTCTGATGTGCAGAACAAGATCGATGAACTGCACAAAAAAGAAAGTGGCTGCAAGAAAACAGCTAAAGCATTGAAAATACCCATTTCCACAATCAGGGCAATAATTAAGAGGTTCCAATCAAATAAAGATGTTACAAATGCCTGGAAGAGGATGTATGTCCATTTCACCCTAATGCACAGGGAGGAGGAGAGTTTGAGTGGCCAAAGACTCTCCAGTGATCACAGCTGGAGAAATCCAGAGATTGGTTGAGTCGTGGGGTCAGAAAGCCTATATATATATATATATATATATATGTATGTTTCTTGGGTTCCTTGCCACTCACTGTTCTTGTTTATTCTAATATTAAGCTGCTTTACAGCTAAATTGCATCTTGCAACATCAACACTGATATTAAACTCAAATTAATTGAAGTGACTCAAATTAAATAATGACATTGCTGGGTTTTTTTATTTTTTTGTATACTGTTTGTAGCTGAGCTGAACTCTTTATTTTTTAATTTGATGAACTTGACATTGTTATTGATCCGAACTGAACAAACACTGATTGAGCAGAACTAAATAATTACACTGTTTTTAGAGCTGCTTTACTGCAAAATCTGTATTGTGTCTATAGTTGACCTTTCATGATTGATTTAGCTATTTTCTTGTTCATCTCTGTAAAGCTGCTGTGACAATTTATTTTGTACAAAGTGCTACAGAAATAGTGGTGACTTAACTTTTTTATTCAATATCAACTTTAAAACTAGAGGCATTTGGGTTTAAAATTGGTAAAGAAAAAAATGCATATCCTTTTAGGAACAGCTAAAACTTTTAATATCGTTGACATTGTCTGGTTTTCCTTTTCTGTTCACCAAGTTAATGAGTTTGTTTTGATTCCTCAAACTTCTTGAGTGTATGGCATGTATAAATAGAAGTATAGACACACAGGGACTAAATATATATAATAATACACATTTCCCCCCGAACAATGTTCCTTACCCATCATGCATTATCTCAGTACCATCATTGGCACCCCGAGTTCAAATTCATTTTCTGCTGATAGGGCTGATAAGCCCATATTGGCTTTCTCAATGGCATTTTCTTTTTCAGCACAGCGGGAGCAGCAGGAAAAACGGAAAGAAGTGCCGAGTCCCCTGATTCAGCTCAGGGAGACATTTCGAATTTAGAGAATAACCAGCGGCCTGGAGCTGATATGAACATAGCCCTGGGAAAAATAGAATGAACCTGAAACTTTAACCACCATCTCTTAATGGACATTAGATAGAGGGACTGCTCCTCTGGATAGTGCACGTCTGTGTGTGTTTGTTTGTGTGTATCACGCCTCAAGGCCATCATGTTTCCACGTGTCCGTGCCTTGATCCACGCACACACACATTTGTAGCGCTTGTGTGTTTGCATTCGCAGATCATTGCGCATTTGACTCTATTAACGCGGTGGTACGTTCGACTCTCATCGCCTCTGACTGCTACAGTCTTTCCTGCCATCTCCCATCAGCGGCGCGTGAGGAGCGTTCACGCACGTGGCTGCACATTTGCCACACTCTGCTCTAGAAACATGACATTTGACTGCGCTTTGCTACAATGGAACAAATAGCACCGCCGAGTCAACAGCACACTTCCACCCCCTGAAGCGCTGAGTAGTTGATTAAATTTGTTCTTGACTTATTGCAGCCTTCACTCGCTTCTATAGAGACTGAGAAAGAAAGGGAGAGACAGATCGAGTGTGAAAGAGAACATATTTATTTAGATTTATTCTGCATTTTACACCTCAAAGAGCAGCTAATACTGCATATGCTAAAAGGAGGAAAGGTTATAGACATAATGTGTTAAGTGTGCATATATTTTTGTTGGCTTGACTCTCGTGATCTTCGCCAGTTTTTCTATCCTTTACGAATATTTCTTGCTAGATGATGTCTTGGGTTAAAGCCAAGAGAGAATTTGTGATATCATTCGACTTTTATGTCAGACTGTATGATGTACATCTAAGATAAGACTCACGACTGACAGTGTTGACTGGCCATTCTACATTATATTTTCAAACTGAAATTGTGCCACACAATTAGAAATGTTTGACCAAGATGACTTTTGAGGTAGTTTTGAAAATAACGCGATGGGGAATGTTAATCAACAAAAATTGCATTTATCATATAAGCTACATTTTAAATGATTACCGTATTTTTCGGACTATAAGTCACACCTGAAAATAAGTCGCATCAGTCCAAAAATAGGTCATGATGAGAAAAAAAAAAAAAAAAACATATATAAGTCGCATTTATTTAGAACCAAGAACCAAGAAAAAACATTAGCCCTCTCGCGTCAGTAGACGGTAATGTTTTTTCTTGGTTATTTTCTCTTGGTTCATGTCAAATTAATTTTGATAAATAAGCCGCACCTGACTATAAGTCGCAGGACCAGCCAAACTATGAAAAAAGTGTGACTTATAGTCTGGAAAATACGCTATATGTGGAATCCATTCAGCCAAGTGAGCGTTTACCTTACAAATGCAATGTGGTCGCTGGAGGTGGCCAATATACCAGTCGACTTGATAAATGGGTTGAAATGTTATATTTAATAAGCTTGAGAATGTTTTATTTAAAGCAACTTTGCAAAACAATTTTATAGTTTTGTACTGTTCTGATTTATTTTTGTATTTTTTTTTTGTGTTACGCTTCCAAAAATAAAAAATAAATGAATAAAAAATAAAAAAAATAAATAAAAATATTGCTATTTTATTGACAAATAACAATATATTCAATCTTTCTGTCAGCATGTTTTGTTTCAGTTAGCAGAGGTTTTGTATTTCTTTTTGGAACTGACAGTAGGCCTTAATCTGGCATTAATGGCCATTTTTGACCGGGGACACCAAATTGCGTAAGGACTTTCAGCATAACACAAGGGCTCGTGGTCACATACACTTTTGACCGCCTCTGAATGTTGTCGAAAAGTGTAAAAGCAAGTTATGGCCTGCAATTTAGCGTTGTACACTTGATCAAATGCTATGATCAGCTAGATCAAAACATTCATTGTCAACTGTAAAAAAAACTAAAAATTTAAAAACTGCTAATTTTGCCCAACAACAAAAGCAACAAAATCATTTGCACATCTTCTAAATAAATTAGTCTCCGACTGCAAAAATCTTTCCCCTTTTGTGGCGTCTCCCTCAAGTGAAAGGTCATGCTTGATGGAGATAGAGGCTGCTTAACTTTAATCAAACCTCTCTGTGTGTGTGTGTGCCTGATAATGTTATCTACATGTGGTAAAGAGACACATTCATCAATAGCATTTGGGCGTAGGGGTTGATAAAGCACATGCTACACCACTGTGAAAAAATACTTGTTTTTGATAGAATTGCCAGAAAAATGGAATGATTAAATGAATCAGGGAGTTATGAGAGCTCAGCATGGAGTCTCATTGCCATGGTAGGAATTAATTGGCACAACTGAGCTGTACCTAATATTACAGTTGCTCTTTCGCTCTCATTCACATGCACACATAAAGTCATGTTTTAAGACTACAAACCTTCACTGATTCTGTATAGAGCATCAAACAAGTCTGTATGTGTGTTTGCGAACATATTTCAAAGGCTAAACACAGTTCATGCGTAAAGTTTGTCAGCCCCATGCGTTTGTGTGTGTTCCCAGCACAGTTTGCCTTCATTTGTGTCTGAGCTTTCCTAAGCATTTGGTAACGAACCATCTGAACAGAAAACAGTTGGATCCTCTAAATGAGTTTATGTGCCACGCATTGTTTGGATATGCCAGATGTCAATGTTTCTCACATAAGCCATACTCTAAGATATGCTTGTGCTGTAATGAATCTAGCAACGGCTCCCTCACTGTTCATGCTGGAATAGACAGAATAGGATGTCTGAAGTGGCACAGCATGAGTGTGTAAAATAACAACACATCTACCTACTGGTATACTTAGCATCTGTCACTTAAAACTTCATAAAGTTGTATTCTGTGATCCTTAAACTTGGAAAAACTGTACATGTTTGGAAATAATTCAACAGTATGACTTTACATGACAACACACTTGGCACTTTCAAGCAATAAGGTACACTCAAAAAAAAAAAAAAAAAATGCTTTATTATTTTGTTGTTGTTGTTGTTGTTGTTGTTTTTTTAACCCAAATGCTTGGTTCAATTTGTTGGGTCATTTTATTGGGTTATTTTTTAAATATATTTACCCAAGTTCTGGGTAGTTTTCTGTAGATAAATTGCTGGGTCATTTTAAATGCTGGATTATTATTTTTTTCTCTACCCAAATGCTGGGTTGAGCATGTATTTGACAAAACAACCCAGCTGCTGACTTACAGTCAGATTGTGGGCTTTTTGAGTCCTCTACAGGAGAGAGCGGTTCTCGTCGCTGCTGAGTTGGTCAACCTGGTCTTATAAAAATACGTACCACTTGGTACTTTTCTGCAGCCATTTTTACGTAGCTTACTGCACGTTTTATCGCTGTTTCAAAGAGAAATGTCCACTGAGTAGCGCTAAAACACAGGTTCAATACGTGAACCCTGGCACGTTTTTATTACATTGATATAGGTACATATTGCTGTGTTTCTATTATGTTACTTCAGGTACATATTGCAGCGGTTCAGAATTCAAATATCCGGGGGACTGTCGCTATAAGTTAATTCGCTATCGTGTTGAAAATATGCCCTACACCAAAACCAACCCTAAAACTACCCAAAACTGAGACAATAATGCATTTGTTGATGCAACCAAAACTCTGTAAATTCTTGTGAAAAGGAATAACGGTGTCGGGGGTTTTACTGCCTCTAGTGTTCATTTATTTTGTAAAAACTGCAATGATATGTACTTATTGGTATATATAAGGGATGGAACGGTACACATATATCACGGTTAGGGTCATATCTCTGTAGGGGGGTCACAGTACAAACCGATTTCGATACAACAGAAAAAAAAAAAAAAAAAAAAAGACTATACTCGGTTTCAGTCAGTAGTACAAATGTAAAAAATTCCACCAATATGTGAAAATACTAAATATTATTACATAATGTTTTATATATATATGAAATGTTCAGATGCAAAGTGCCATCTGAAATTTTCATCTATAATTAGGATTTTTATCAGGCTCCCATATTTATGTTGTTATTGTACTTTAATAGCCTGGGAAAGGACCTGCACATTGCCATTAAAGTAAAATGACTCAACTTAAGCATAGGAGCTTGATAAAAATCCAAATTTTAGATGAAAATTTCAGAGGGCACTATATTTATATACATAGCCTACATGCTGAGTTTCTGTGCCATTTTACATATATTTACGTGCAGTAAGGGATTTTCATATGCAATACAATTTATTATCATTTTTTATTTATTAATACTAGTTTTTTTGCAATGTGTACTATATAACTACTGTATTTAATTAGCATTATCACTTTGGAATTATTATACACAACATGTGTCATTATATTACAATACATTTTAGATTTGATCAAAACTACAATTTTTATTGGTATATTCTTTTTTGTTCTTTATTAATTATTTTATGTATTTATAAATGAGTATTTATTCGTTTTATTATTTTCTTTTTTTTTCCCTTTTATTTCATTCTTTCTTTTTGAGAGTAATTGTAGCATGGGAAGCAATTTCCCCCTGGGATTAATAAAGTTATTAGAATTGAATTAAACTGAACTGAAGTGAATTGAATTTCAGTTTATTTTTGTGACAGGCTTCATTGGTTCGCAGAAAGGAAACTCAAATGGCAGAAAGTGACATCCGATTTGTTTCTTTTCTTTCTTTTTTTTTTTTTAAAGCAAACATTTTTGTCTTTATTGTGAGTATAAATAAAAGCAGACTTTTATACAGTGATGCATTATTAATAAGACGGTGAGTGTTTAAAGTTGATTGTTCTGGTATAAGGAAACAGTTGAAATGATCACCGTTGGAATGCTACTGAAACACAAAGGCTGAAATGTACATACTAAATAAAAGTTTATCATTCAGATACGTTACATTGCAAATATGGAAATATTATGGGATACTGGATTTGTGCCAAATGAGAGAGGTGGATACAGGAGCACAAAACTCCATTTAGCGAACAGTTGAGTGCACAAGCCTTTAAAGTAAACTCCATCGTCAGTCTGTGATAGAAAACCGAGATACCCTGATGATTCGGTACAAATACTGTACATGTATCGTTCCACCAGGCTATATATATATATATATATAGACTTAAGTCTCGGGCCCTAATTTGTACCATATTCATTTAAAGGGCCTCCCAGCAGTGTCTCCTTGACTTACTGTGGCACAAAAGTGTCATTCATTTTTGCAACATTGGAAGTAAGTTCTGTGCTTCACACTGACAACAATAACAGCCCTCAAGCATTGCAGGTTACTTAGCACCTCTTCTGTTTCAATTAGCGTAGCTTCTTTCACACACTCTCCTTCTCTCTGCCCTTCATCTCACACACTCAAGGCTAAAAATCTATCCATTTTTAGCCTCACAGAACATGCGACTTCCCAATACCTTTATATGCGTAGAACTCTTTCCAAAATATACATTTCCTAACTCTAATACTGTAAAGGCAGTCTTTAAAAATAAAATGCGTAAAGATATTCTGCTGCTTAGAAAGGTGAGGACTTTAATTTCTTCGCTGAAGTAGGCCAGCAAGTCTATCATTAGCATAATGGCATCTATCTTATACCAGTAATTACTCTGAATTTAGACCCTGATGAAAATACTTTTCTATTCAGATTATGGCCCAGGACATTTAAAAAGAACCATGAAATATGAACCTAAAAACCACCACTGTGAGGAAACGTGGAAACCTTTGAGAAACAAGGACTTAGCTTATACTTTATCTTAGTATCTGTTTGACCCTTTTTATAAGATATAAAAGAGTCTCTCTTCTGGAAGTATAATCTGACTAGTAGCAAATTCTGCCTCTAAAATGATAAAAACGGATGGCATGATGTTATAGCGAAGGCCTGACATATTATTATAGTATCAGTATTCAGTTTAGTTTTCAAATCGCAGAAGGTGATTCATAATTTATTTTTCACACATATTTGAGAACTTTTAAAACCATCACATCCCTGTTAATTCATAACCTGACCCGCAATTCCTCAAATGTACGGTCAGCCCTTGAACCGTCAAATTATAAATGCTTTTAAACTTATGACTTTCCAATCACTTCTTCCAACTGGAATTCATAATTTCCACACAGATGGCTACTTCAAAAAAACATTCCAATGCAGATGAGGCTTTTCCTAATTACCATATATTAAATATGCCAGCCATTATGTCAGTAAGCAAGGTGTGTATTGGACTTTCACGATTCTTCAATGTCAAGGCTTATTATAGCTATTATTATTTATTTTTTGGTGGCTAGTCTTTCTCTATCTCGCTCTCCCTTTCTCTCCTTCCCTGTCGTCTTGCGTGAGGGTCAGTACTGTCATTGTAATCAGATCATCTTCATTTATCCAGCTCTAATTGTGAGACTCACACCCTGTGGCTAAATTAAATCATTTCTCCCTTTCTTAACCTGCAGTAATTATGCACCCATGAATTATTTATAGGACAAGTATAGATATAATAGTTTTTAATCAACTTTCAGCTGGTGAGGGATGGACAGCAGAGTGCAAGTGTGTGTGTGTGTGTTTATATGTGTGTCAGTGTATGTTCATCTGTGTGCTGAAACCTGATGCTCCAGCTTTCTCTCCTCATTTCCTGTGTGCCGTTGTCATGGCAATGTGTATGTGTCAACCCAGAGTTTGATTTCCTCTGACTAATTTGGCTAATTAACGGTGTGACTGTTGCACTGTGGGATGTGCAGCCTTGTGCATGCATCTCTCTGAGGACATATAATCCCAAAGCTAGCTGCTGTTCCATTAGTAGAAGTTGTTGTGCTTCTACCTCTCAGATGTTTCTAACATGGGAAAAGGAGAGTCTTTGGCACACGCTATTTCATAAACTATGACCAGTTTACCCTGTTAGTTGCATTAATACTGTCAGTGGATTTCGTTCGATAAACGGCACTTTCGCATTAAAATGTATGCCCTTGCCACATCAATTTATTCACAGCTACTTATTTCAGTCAAGGTATCAGAGTTCTTTAAAAATCAGAATTTAATAATTGTCTCCCTTGTCAATTCATGAGCTGGAATTCAAATTGAATAGGCCGTTGAATACTAATATGGATCTAAATGACGGGGATTTTATTAGTCCAGCACATTTTGTGACAAAACATAACAATAACTGAAATTTTAATTAATGTGCCTTTTTCAGTATAGTCATCAGACAGTTTTAGTGTATGCATTAAATTCTGTGAAAATTAATTTAGTATCAAAAAAATACTGAATGATATGTTCATAAATACTTTATACAAGCAGTACTCTACAATCTTTTATATACTTTTATTCAAACAATTTGAAGTACATGACAACTATTTTCATGTACATTGCATTTCAAATGTTTGGGTTCAGTAAAGGTTTTAAATAAAAGAAATGTTTTTTTGTTTTTTTTCAGCAAGGATGCATTAAATGTATCCAAAGTGACAGCAAATTCATTTTTAATGTTACAAAAGATCCCCATTTCAAATAAATGTTGTGCTTTCGACATTTCTAGTTAAAGATTCCTGAAAAAAAGGGATCGTGTGCTGAAAATTCAGCTTTGAAATCAAAGGAATAAATTACATTTTAAAATATTAAAACATAAGTGGAATAAATTGTAATAATATTTAACAGCAGTACTGTTTTACTGTACATTTGATCAAATACAGGCTTGGTGAACATGAGACTTGATTAAAAAAAGAAAAAAATCACCAAATCCCTTATTTAAATCTAAATAGTGTACAAACCTGCAAAGCTAACATTTATGTTGAGCTACATAAATTATATTAAAGGGGGGGTGAAATGCTCGTTTTCACTCAATATCATGTTAATCTTGAGTACCTATAGAGTAGTACTGCATCCTTCATAACTCCGAAAAGACTTTATCTTTCTCTTACGAATATAATAAAACTAGTCTGTACCGATTTTTCCCGGAAAAACACGACCGGCTGGAGGCGTGACGTGTGGGCGGAGCTAAAGAATCACGAGCGCGAGTAAGCTTTTGCGTTGAGAGCGTTTGGAAGCTGTGACACAGATCCAGAGGCTGAAATTTAACAAGAGCAGCATCAGCAATGATGTCTCTATGTGGTATGTACTAAAACAGTATATATTTGCTTAGCGGTTTGGAAAAAGTTCCACTTTATGTCGTCTTTTTTTTTTTTTTTTTTTTAAGCTGTACATGTGGAAAGTGCAGTTTGATGACAACATCGCATGTTGTTTACTTACGCGCCGATAGCTAAGTTAACAACACAGAGATATTTGAAGCAGTTTTACTCACCGCATGCGGTTCCAACACACGGCTGTGACCCTTTTTCGTTGGGACTGCATTATCCTTAAGAAATAAACGATGTGCAAATCCGGCGTCAAACTGGGCCTTGTTTGTAAAACAAGCATCTTCGAAATGCAGGGAACAAACAAAAACACTTGCACAACTCCATTGATGCTCTATAAAAATAAACTCCATCCACAGGTCCCTTAATGTTTTTTTTTTGTTTTTGGTAATCTGTGCAGGGTTGTCTTGCCCTGGCAACCAAAAACACACTTCTGTGACATTTTGCGACGCTCTCGCTCTGATCAGTTAATGTCTGTGCTCAGCCTCTCAGTGCTCTGCTATACTGGAGCGCGCGCTCTTCCGGGAAAAGTGCCCTTAGGACCCATATAAGGAAATTCCGCTCCATCTAACGTCACACAGAGCCATACTCGAAAAAAAACTTTCCGAAACTTATGACAAACCGGAACTCCTTCAAACGTACAAATTATTTTTTGAAACTTTGTCCATGTTTAGCATGGGAATCCAACTCTTTAACAGTGTAAAAAACTCAGTATGCATGAATTAGCATTTCACCCCCACCCCCACCCCCCCTTTAACTACTTTTAACTAATAACTAATTTATTGTACAGTATATGAATGCAATGTAAACAGCCATCAGGACATAAATAGTTTATATGTTGTACCACTGTAATAATAAATAAATGACCAAGACTCACACTGTATGTTTGTACTACTTAAAATTCTCACACATGCTCATATCTATCTGTTAGAACATCTAATTACATTTTACATTCTCTAGGAATCAATCTCAAATGTTAAACACGTCTGTCATGATCCTGCCCTCGTGTCCTTGATTTTTCCTAGTCTTGAGGCAGGATCATGACAGACCCTTGTTTTGTGTACAAGCGCATGGCCTTGTCTTTGGGCCATGTGCTTGTGTTGTCTCGTTCCCTTGCCCCGCCCCCCTTGTTATCCTAGTCGTGTCGTGATTGCCCTATCTGTGTCACCTGTCGTGTCTTAATTGTTCCCCCTATTTAGATCTCCTAGTGTGCTCTGTCTTGCGTCGGTTCATTGTGTTACTTACGTGTTTCTCAGATGTGTTCCACACTTGTGACTGTGATTGTATCCTGTATACCGTGAGTGTTTGTTTATAGTTAGTGTTTAGTGTCTTTATCTGGTCAGCCCTGTCTTGTTTGGTTATTTAGTCCTTACCCTAGCCCTTGTTTTCCCCCTCGTGGGTTTTTGTTTTCCCTTTTTGTATTTAATAAACCCTTTGTTGTTGAATCCTGTCTGCACTTGAGTTCCTCCCTTGCCAAGACCCTGACAGAATGAACCGACCACCAAGGAACTCAGCAGACAGGAGGCAATGCTGGATGGCATCAGCCAGCCAGCGAGATTGTTTTGAGGGCTCTCGCCTTGTGGTGTTCCGGGGGACCAGGGGAGGTCGTTCCGGAGCGAGCGGGCGAGAGGAGGAGCCCCAGAGGTCCCCACCTACCCAGCTGCCAACGGTTCCAGAGGGTCGTATCCTGGCCGTGGCCACTCTGGGGGATCAGGCACATCCCTCACCGAGTCCTGAGGTGCCTCCCACACCCGTCGGTCTCCCCGGGAAGCGAGGGAGACGGTTTATCGTGGGAGTCTGCCTCGGAATCGTCGGAGTCAGCCCTGCCAGAGACCGAACTCCCCCAACCCGCCTCTGACCCAGCTGTGGTCTCTGCGCCGCGCCCAAGGAGGAAGAGGAGGAAGAGGGGGCCTGCCGGTCCTGTGACCCCGTTTCCTCCCGTGCCAGCAGCGGAGAGCGCTGGCGTGCCCGTGCCAGCAGCGGAGAGCGCTGGCGTGCCCGTGCCAGCAGCGGTGGGCGTGCCCGTGCCATCAGCGGAGAGCGCTGGCGTGCCCGTGCCAGCAGCGGTGAGCGCTGGCGTGCCCGACCCAGCAGCGGTGAGCTTGCCCGAGCCAGCAGCGGAGAGCGCTGGCGTGCCCGAGCCAGCAGCAGTGAGCGTGCCCGAGCCAGCAGCAGTGAGCGTGCCCGAGCCAGCAGCAGTGAGCGTGCCCGAGCCAGCAGCAGTGAGCGTGTCCGAGTCAGCAGCGGTGAGCGCTAGCGTGCCCGAGCCGGGAAAGAAAGCTGTATGCAAGTCGGCAGTCGTGAGAGCGGAGGAGAGAGCCGCGGCCGACTCTGCAGCAAAGACTCTTGTACAGTCGGTTTCATCTCATAAGGAGATGCCTATTGTCCTAGCTGCTAAAGCATTTTCTGATTATTTGTCCCGTCTTGTCCAAATTTTAGAAATCCCCGTCAGTCCTGTCTTGTCCCCTGACCCTGTCCCCAGAAGTCCCAAATGTCCAGCCGTTGTCTCCCCGTGTCCTGTTGATGTGGCCCCGTGTCCTGTTGATGTGGCCCCCCCGTGTCCTGTTGATGTGGCCCCCCCGTGTCCTGTTGATGTTGTCCCCCGTGTCCAGTAGATGTTGTCCCCCCGTGTCCAGTAGATGTTGTCCCCCCGTGTCCAGTAGATGTTGTCCCCCCGTGTCCAGCCGATGTGGCCCCGTGTCCTGTGGTCCCCCCGTGTCCAGTAGATGTCGTCTCCCCGCGTCCCGTAAGTGTTGTCCCGCGTCCCTTGTCTGGTCCTGTCATGTCCCCTGTCAGTTGTCCTGAGACCCCTCCCCGCCCCTCACCACCCAGACCTGCCCGTACCCCCCGTCGTCAGCCTTCGTCTTGTCCTCCTAAGATTCCTACCCCACCCCCCCGCCCTGGTCTGTCCCCCATGCACTTTGTGGTCCCGCCCCCTCCCCTTCCCTGTTTGTTTTTTTTGTTATGTCACCCTAACCCTGCCATTGTGTTTTCATGTTTGCCTTTGTTATTATTAGTCATGTCTTGTTGGTTTGTGTCTGTGTCCCAGTCTGTCATGTCAGTCATGTCCCGTGTTTGATGTTCCCTTGAGGAGCGTCTGGAAGCCGCTCCTTAAGGGAGGGGTTCTGTCATGATCCTGCCCTCGTGTCCTTGATTTTTCCTAGTCTTGAGGCAGGATCATGACAGACCCTTGTTTTGTGTACAAGCGCATGGCCTTGTCTTTGGGCCATGTGCTTGTGTTGTCTCGTTCCCTTGCCCCGCCCCCCTTGTTATCCTAGTCGTGTCGTGATTGCCCTATCTGTGTCACCTGTCGTGTCTTAATTGTTCCCCCTATTTAGATCTCCTAGTGTGCTCTGTCTTGCGTCGGTTCATTGTGTTACTTACGTGTTTCTCAGATGTGTTCCACACTTGTGACTGTGATTGTATCCTGTATACCGTGAGTGTTTGTTTATAGTTAGTGTTTAGTGTCTTTATCTGGTCAGCCCTGTCTTGTTTGGTTATTTAGTCCTTACCCTAGCCCTTGTTTTCCCCCTCGTGGGTTTTTGTTTTCCCTTTTTGTATTTAATAAACCCTTTGTTGTTGAATCCTGTCTGCACTTGAGTTCCTCCCTTGCCAAGACCCTGACAACGTCGTTTCTGCTAAACACGCAGTCTGAAACAACAGCCACAGAATCTCATGCTAAAGTTCAGTTTCAGTTGTCCATTTTTTTTGCTCTTATACTCTCCTGTTGGGCCACTGTGGCTAAAGTTGTGCTGTCGCCTGTGGTACCGGAGATTTCCACTTCCCAACCATTAACATTTCAGCTGGTGAGGGACCATGTTATAGCTGCAGGCCAAGAGTGCTGGGTAAGGATCATGATTCTTCAGCAGTATGGCCTTGATTGTTTTCACAACCCTCATTACTTTGGACAAAGTATAGCTACTGGTTATACAGTCTGCACAAAAAGGCTGAAGCTCAATTTATAAGAATTGTGGACCATTATCACGCATTAAAATCTCTGGAGAAAATATCCTTCAGTGGCCTGGATAACACCTTCAGCTATGTGATGTTCCAAAAGTAATAGTCAATGACCGAAAACGGTTGTACTCTTTTAAAGATGACAGCATTACCCTGGACTACCTAGATAATATGGATACAATTATTGGCTCTGTGTAATCAGACTCAATGAAATTTCATGCACAAAAACTTCTTATCTAAAAATCATCTTATATTTGAAACATTCTGCTTCTATCATCCAAAACACTTTGTGTACTACAAAGAGATCTTCAGAATAAGCGAAAGAGCACGTTGTGTTTAGAGTTTGATTTGTTTTCCAAAGTCGTGACAGGACCAGTGTAAGCTGCTCATCATGTTGGGTTTTATCTTTCCACACACTAACAAATCACCCTCCTGGCAGATCACTCCTGTTAGTCCATCTAAGAGTTGAGACATGCATCTCTGGAAGAGTTCTGGACTAGAGCTGGTGCCAAAGGGTAAGAGCAGAGCCAAATGGTGTGATAAACGTTCTCCACACTGTGCCAAATGCTGGACTGTGTATCCAACTTTGAAAAAAGCTTAGTTAGATCAACAGATATTCTATTCTATTTTATTTTTATTTTTTTTATTTTTTTTGGGGCATAACCTGCACACCATTCTATTGGCCATTTTATCCTTTAAAATAATCTCAGTTGTTCTTTATGCTGTAGTTCCTCCTTATATTTTCCTCCAATGCAATTTGTACTCTGCACAGGGATGTGAATGCATGACATCAGTAAAATAAAATAAAAGAAAGAAAGAAAGAAAGAAAGAAAGAAAGAAAGAAAGACACACACCGAGTGAAGGTACATAGTCATCATCACATATCCACCCACGACCTAAACACAGGCTACACTCTTCAAAAGTGAAAACCACAAAAACTCCAACATAACACAACCTCTTAGAAATCTCCAACACACCTGAACAATAAATTCTAACAGCTGTTTCCCTTTACTAAAACAACACTTTCAACATTTACTCCAGGCACATGCAGAATCCTGGGAACTAGAAGCAAAATGGCAGCAAAAATGATTAATGTAGTCACAACACAAAGAGATTAGGTCAACTTCTATTTTACAAATGTAAGTGGATTGGACATAATGAGATATTCAAGAACTGTGTTGCTTTAGCTTGTGCTAATAAAATAAACAAGCAGCAAAAAAAATGGAGTACATAAGAGACCTTGTACTTTCAATTTTTTTTTAATAATAATAAACAAATAAATAATAATAATAATAATAATAATAATAATAATAATAATAATAATAATAATCAACTTCTCTTAAGCAAGTTTCACTATATCTATTCAATACATAAGCTGCAATAATACTGGAGCTAGAAAGTCTCTTTGTTGCTATCATAAGCCCATCCCTCCAGCATTCAAATAGCTTTGTTGGAATAGCTGTGACTGCAGTGCTTATATCTATTTTGAATAAGATAATGTCCCAATTTAGTGTTATATAAGTGTGCCATCCTGAGTTAATGAATTTTTTTTTTTTATTTTTTTTTTTTTTTTTTTTTTTTTCATCAGTGGGCATGATACTGCATCAACATATTTTCTTCAGTCTGTGGAGAAGTGCTCCACCAAAGCATGCTGCTGTTTCATTGTCTCACTCTGTTACACTTGACTGATGCTTCTGTTTAACATTAATTCTGGGTCCTGTTGGAGTTTTCTTCTTTTTTTTCTTTTTTTTTTCTGGAAGTGCCACATCTTTTATTCTAATGACAATGTGATCACATATTTCCATGAAGCTATCTGCTGACTCTCCATGTTCTTGTTTACGCCCATTAAACTTGGACATCTCAAATATGACATTGTTCCTTCTACACAATGTTCATCAACAACAATAGTACATCAGAACATTAACCTGGAACACGTCATCTCTCTTGTTCAGTCTTGATGTGAGACTTTACCTTTCAAAGTGTCTGATTTATCTTGGCCACTGTCTGCCATCTGTGCAGGTAAACTTATCAGGACCACCGATGTGAATATATGAATGTGCACGCTGGTGCATCATCTGCAAGCACAAAACAAATGCATGTAATGACTTTATACTCCATCTCGTCAACTCAAACAAAATGTGTTAGTCTCGCATTATTTAAGGACCACTTCTGACGCAGCAAAAATGTATTACAAAAATATTGTAATAAAAATACTGTCCCCCAATTTTTGAACAAAACTTTGAATATAATTTAAAGGAACAAAAACATTTCTAAAGATGTTAATGCATTAATACTTTATGATTATGTTAATTTGTCCATATAGTACATTTCAGTGTACATACAAAAGTGTACATGTGATATTTCATGTTAAAATATATATGAACACTAACAAAAATGAGACTGAATATATACCTTTAGCCTCTTGGAAAGTTAATACACAAGTTCTGCCTTTGTGAATCTGGAACTGGAACTCTTAAAATGGATAATGCATAATGTTGTGCACATTTTATTTCAGTTGTTTTTGCTTAGCTTTAATATATTTGCATTCCACTATTCATTCATTCTGTAGTTTGTAGCCATTACAGAAACTCAAAACGTTTGCACCGCACCTCTCTGGATTTCTGTATTTGCATGCCACTTAAGAATGCTCACATCTGTGCTGTGACTGGCAGAACCTTTATGGTAAATAGTTACTTTTCATAAACACATGCAGCACTAAATAGCATTCAGCTAAATTACTAGTGTTGCGTTCTTTTATTTATTTTTCTCATGTGTCGTTTTCATTATTTTCCTATATATATATATATATATATATATATATATATATATATATATATATATATATATATATATATATATATTAGTGCTGTCAATCGATTAAAAAAAATTAACTAATTAATCGCACAATTTTTTTTAAATTAATCGCGATTAATCGACGATTTAAACAAGTGAATAGCGCGTGTGTCGCTTTTCCCACTGTTAAGTGTCAACAACTCAACGTGGCCGGAGAAGGTGTGTGAAACTCGTTGTGAGTTATACTAAGAGCAAAATCTTGAGTATTTATTGTCTGATAAACATTAAAAACTGTCTGCGGAGGTTGAGTCGTCCTGCAGCCCCCGCTGGCTGCTCATTGGCTGCAGCATCTTTTTTCTAAGTTCTAAAAAAATACCGTAGACGGCAAGGCACAAATGTAGATATTCATTTATCTAATTAATCTATAGCCTATGCACAAAGACAATATGATCTTTTTGTCCCCTTTTTGTTTTAAAGCTTGATGAAGAGAGAGAGCGCAAGTTGCTGCAGCTGCGAGGAGGACAGTGATACACGCGTACAGGAGTGATTGACAGTTCGCGGCACTGTGTACAGAAAATACTCCGCTACACAATTATTTCATTATTTTCGTTTAAGCTTATTAACGTTAGCGTTACAGAAAGGTCTGATTTACGCACTGTTACAGTCATTGTTTTTTTTTTTTTTAAACAATGACATTTGAGTTCATGATTTTAATGTTGTTGTTTCTTGTGGCAGACTAAATGAAGAGTAATGTTTCTTGTGGCAGACTGAAGAGTAATCCGGCAGAGTTTTATACTGAAACTTTCCGTCTAAAAGTCCTTCATTGGTCTTATCCATATTTCTTTGCACGTTGACCACACATAGGCCACAACTGGAAATAAAAAAAAAAAACTGCAACCGCGTTAATTGCGTTATTTTTTTTTTAACGCGTTAAATATTTTAAATTAATCGAATGCGTTAACGCGCTAATTTTGACAGCACTAATATATATATATATATATATATATATATATATATATATATATATATATATATATATATATATATATATATATATATTCGGGTGTCTGCTCTGTTTTGCTAATGCAGAAAAGTATTTGTCAAACTACATTGCTAAATCCCTATTAAGAAGTACATCGCAAAGAGCGGAAGCCATGTAGGTGTTTGATTCCCCGAGGGCTATGCGATGAATAATATCTCTATAAGATAAAAAGATCATTCGTCACTAAAGTACAAATCGGCTTTGACAGTCTGAAGACAAAGAAGCAAAACCGAGACCGAGAGAATGTGTAACAGGTTGACATAACAGAAACAGAAAAGCAGAGAAGGAGAGAAAGAGATACAAGGTAGATAATGAAGACGGTGTTAATTGGAATGGATACATCGGGGAGGAAAATGAAATAAGACAAGAAAAATTTAAATGAGAATGAGAAGGGGAGCAAGGGAGAGAGAAAGGAGAAATGTTGAGCATTTAGATTTTAAATGAGGCCAGCAGCCTTGACCCAGCACAGCCACCGCTACTTAATGAGGACATACTAAAATTACACACACACATACTTGCATTCTCTCAAATGGCACAGGTTGCAAGGACATTACTAAACTATATTCCAATAAAAATATTCCAATGAAATGTTTGCAGAAAAAAAAACATTTGAACTGCAGAAAATGCCACATATTTGTATAATATCAATTTGACTATATAACAACTGAAAGCTGAATGGAATGTATCGATGAGATCATCTGTATATAAACACTATAAAATGCCTGTGAAAAAAGTTTGTTTAACCAAGCTGAGCTCGCTTTAAATAAAGAAACACAATTAAATAATTCATACAAAGGGAGCAACTTTGACCCTACTTTGTTATAACCGTTGAAGCATATCTTATTAGACCTGTCAATTTAGAAGATATCTTCTTTTCCTCTTTTTCATTCTTATTAATGATAGATTTGGCTTCAGCTGCCCCTTCACTAAATGAAAGCATTGGAGGCCCTCTGGGTTTTAGCAGTGGCACTCTTTTATCATTTGGTTCAATAAGATGCCATGCCATGCATTTCATATCCGAACTGTGCACACTCCTCGCTAAAGAGAATATTTAGCAGTGAGACCATGTGCAGGCACTCGCATGAGACTTCAGAGGAACGTGGCAAGGCGTAAGACTATTTTAAAGTGGACCTAATGCCATATGTGGCCAGTTTTCTTGAGACATCTATTGTTAACCCTTTGTCTTGTGTCAATAAGAAACAAATACAGCAAGCGGAAATTAAAAATTGAGTCCATTATGCATAATATGGCTATATATGGTCTCACCAGATTGTAATTTAAAACTGCAATTAGGGAAATATGGAAATAGACCTATGCATCCCTTATATGATTCATTATAAACAATTGCACCATGCTCAGACTTTTTGGTGAGCATGTAATGTGTTAGTGGAAGTGCTGGTGTGGAAAAAAGGTTTGTTTAAACCCTCAGCAGCCTCCTCCATTAAAAGAGCATTTCACAACATTTTAATACAAGGTTCATTATGTTCAACATTAAAGAAACGCCAGTGAATGCAACAGGGCATGTTTCTGTAGTCTTTGTAGAAAATGGGTTTGTGGATAATGGAAAGGCCTTTCCAAAGTGCCAAGACCCATAACTAATTTAACAGAAAAAAAAAAATAAAAAAAATAATGTTGCACATGAAATCAATTATTCTTAGAACTAATTATAATAAAAAAAGACAGCTCTGAATCTGAAATGATACAACAGTTATGCCCATTCAGATTTCTGAGTCAAGTGGATTTTAAATGCAACTTCCAAAAGACAAAAAATAGCCAAATACTATATATATATTTGATACAGTCACACCGGTGTGATTAGATTGTTCAGTGCAGCACAGCATCAGCTGCTAAATTCAAATTTGCGTTTGCACTCTGACTGATGCTGAGCCAGATACAACCGTGTCTGTAAAGCGCTGCATTAAAACCAATCACTTGCTCAATGACTGAATTATAAACAACAATGTGCAGATGTGCTTAAGAATGTATTAATTTCACAGTGTAAACAGCTTCAGTGATTTAAGTGGGAGTTTCCGAGAGTGCCTTAACTCTGGCTAGGCTTAAGTGAAAATGTTCTTTGGTAATGTAAATCTTCTTTGCTCTCTGTAAAATGAAAATGTTAGCAACTTACAATATTGTTATTAAATCCACATTAAATACAAATCAAATAACAAACTGGTGCAAAACGCATTAACTTACACATTTTTGAGGATCGAGATATTTCCTGATATAACACGTTTGGAAATATATATATATATATATATATATATATATATATATATATATATATATATATATATATATATATATATATATATATATATATATATATATATATATATATATAATACAAATACAAATAAAACTTAAGCCTATATCTGTTATACAGTTCTATTGTGTAACTGATGTAGGCTAGCCCAACAACCCAGTCTATTCTGATTTGACTTTGTTTCTTCTTTTTTTTTTCTTTTTTTTCAATTAGCAAAGCAAAATTAGACAGCAAACTGGCAATATTATGTCTAAATGAAAGTTACTCAATGTGACCATCTCATTTATTGATTCTGTATAAAAGCAATATCTCATCTGCATTGTACCACTGGTCTGAATATCAACAGATGTGATTACCTGTGGTCATTGTTGATATTCATAACACCACATCAAAGTTGTGTGATATTGATTAATTGTATGGTTTTTTTTTTCAACATATTGCTGTAAAAACCAATAAATCTCCTTTATGTAGAGCCTATAAGAAAATCCGTTAACTATGTTAAAACATGTAGCCTCTTGTGACTCTTTGCTTCAACCTAATCTGAAAATGTTTTCATGGAGCACGGGGTAAAAAAAAAATCAAATCAGTTTAAATGTGTTTTTCTCTCTTGACCTCACTTGTAACTTTTGTTCACTGGTGCAAATCCAGTCATTGATTTTAGTAACTGTCATTGCTCAACGAGAATTGCGGATTTCCTAGCAATCAGATATTTTTGTTGTTGTTTTTGCCAATTCTTATTTGCTAATGCCTCGCAGACCAATTACAGAAATTCTATGCAGTATTTAAAAAAAAAAAAAAAAAAAAAAACAGAAATCAATAGTTACTGTGTGACAATTGCCTAAGCTGTGCAGTAGAGCCTGCAAAATCCCTTTGTGTGTCCAGCTGCTGTTGTGGATCTTTAAGGGGTTTTAAGTAGACCTTGCAACATTGTCTTTATCCAGTATTTCAATATGGAGCCTCATACCTGCTTTAGGAAGAGAGTTCTCCTAAAATGGATCTGACTGTTTATTTGAGATGCTGATCCAATGTGGGCAAAGTGTTCTTATGGCAATAAGATGTTTATGGGTTGGAGGTTAGTCTGACAGAGAAAAAAACACTTTCCAGCTCCCTTTCCTTGATGAGTTTCACGTAGTCTTCTTCAAATTACATAAATCAAATGAATTGGTTACATTATAGATCTTACATGTTCTTCAGACTTGAACCTGAAATATATAACAGAGAAAGCAATTTATAGCACTGACACCACTTAAATGAGGAAGAAGAAAAAAAAAAGAAAAAGAAATAAAAAACTCTTTGAAGAGTGATGCTCTCCACTTTATAATTATTCCTTTTACTATTCTCTTTCATCACCCGATCTGTCTCTATCTGCAAAACTGTAACGTTAAGTTGTATTCCATGCCACACTTGACACAGAAATTAACATCATTTTGTGATAATTAACCCTGCAGGCAATTGTTTTGCCTTTGCCTTTCTTGAACAGAATAGACAACTTTCTCTTTCTGTTCTGCTTTCATGGATGTCTCTCTTCCTAAAGGTTATTCATGACATTATTACAATGTCCTTTTTCTAGCTTGTACTTCAAAAAACTGGGGAATTATTATGCTATTTGTTACTATATTACTCAAAGGAAATACTTGTTTCGCCCTCTCTCAAGAGGACAGGTGCGGAGGAATCATTTGTTCTCTCTCACTGAGCATTCTTCCAGTTAAACTTTTGTTTTCTCCTGGGAGTGAAGAAAGAGACAAGGGGAAAAGGAGACTAATTATTTGCAGTGACTATTATCAGTCATTAAAATGCAAAAGCTCAAAGACAGAACATCTGAGGTAACAAAAACAAAAGCCCTTTGCTTCTTTGTAAGACAGGTGCTTGCATTTTACAACCAACACACAGAAAGATACACTATTACGCATTTACAGTAAGCAATTATTGTTGCTCTCCCAGGGTGTACAGATGCCCTCTGAGGAGATTGGCATGGGACTGAAGAGGAGGAGGCCAGAGGCTAACAGCAGTCTGAAGAGAGGAGATGAAGAGAAAAGAGGGAAACAAGGAATTTGCAAGAAAGTCTGAAAAGTGGCAACAAGAAGAGATCAAGAAAATGTACTTTGCTTGCAAAATTACACTCTATACCATTTTTGGGAGATTAAGAGGAGTTATGCTTCAGAGTATGGCTGATTGTATTCTCTACATTTACCAATTTGTTGCCATATGAGATAATTTCAGATTTCAACAGAACATATGAAATTTCAGAAATACATTTGATGCTACTCTTAAAAAAAAAAAAAGAAAAAAAAAAAAAAAAACACTTTTCAGTAAATAAATTCAGTAAATATTCAAAATATAAAATATATGAATAAGAATAAATGGTATACTACATATAGACTTATAAACTTATTTACTTACTAATTTACTTTTAATTCAATCATCCTTCCTTAAATAATTTAACTTTAATTAAGCAAGGATACTTGACAGAAATTGACAGAAAAGTCATGTTACAAAATATTTTTACTTCAAATAAATGTTGTTCTTTAGAGCTTTTTATTCATCCGCAAATCTTGAAAAAAATAAAAAATAAAAATATTAATAAATAATAATAAAAATAATAATAATCATGGTTTCCAAAAATCTATTAGGAAACAACTGTTTGCAACATTGATAATATTAGAGTGATTTCAATCATATGACTGCGTTAAGATCTTAATGCACCCAATGTTTTAATAAGTGTATATATATTATTGGAACCAGTTCCTAATGATAACCTATTCTCTATTCCAAACAATTTTACAGAAAAGGTGTGGTTTTTTTTTTTTTTTTGCTCTCTCTCTCTGTCTCTTCTCTTTCTCTCCACATCTCTTTCCTCCCCTCATTCAGTCACTCTTTCGTTCTCCTCTTTCTTCCCATTAATCATATTTGTTCACATTACCGAGGAGAAGGCAGAGTAACACTGCAGATAGGAGTCTTAATTACCAGGAGCGATCTAACACACAGCACAACCTGTGTGAAGATCAAACAGCCTATCTGCTTACCGTTCAAATATCCCTGTCATTTAGCACGGAGAGCAAATTAGATTTCTCCAGCATTTTGTACCTTTCCCGGTAATTGAATTGTGCACCTCATAACTAAACGTTCCCTCCGCAAATAGGACGCCACTAACACGTTAAACCACTTAATATCATATGTGTTGGCTTGTGACCGAGAGCGTTTAAAGCAGTCATGCATGTTTAGAGGTGTGGACGCCATGGCGACTTCGCAAATGTAATGAACTAAGTGCTCATAAATGATTAGCAGGGCCAATTAATGCTTGACAGCGTATATGTGTGCGCGTGAAAGGCCGTCTTCACAGCCAAGAGAAGTCAGACTGAATTAGAGTTACTAACAGATACACAAATAACTCCGCAATCATGGCAGGGCGTTTCAGCTAGCTAAGATTAGGTCAGCTAATTGGCACACTAACATGATTTAAATAGCTCAAATTAATGTTGGACAAAATTAGTGAGGTCTATTTAAATGAATCCCATTTCAAGCTTATTCCTTTCAGATCCCCCTCTTTTTTTTTTTTTAAGCCTAGATTTCATTCTTCAACTCTCTATCAGCGTCTCCCTCACACACGCACACTTTCGCGACCCTTTATAATAATTTCAGAACATAAAGCCTCTGGTATTCAGTTGATTTAAATATTTCAGTGATTAAGTATATATGTCAACGCTGATTTCTTGAGACAGGAGAAAGGCATGATTTATTTATAGGTGGTGGGAGGAAAGGCACTGTGCGCATGCATCTCTAAAAACAGTCCAATACACGTTTCACTGTTCACATGTGAAGCGTATCTGCATATGTGGCATCCAAACATAAAAGTGAACCTAATGAAAGCCAGAATCAGTCATGCCATATTCTAAATATATTCCCCCGCCTGTACAGCGAGAGCAGGTGACCCGAACTCATACACATCCCGCGAGACTAATTTACCTTCCTCTAAATCAATCACCCGGGCCATCAAATCATCCGATCGCATTGTTTGTTACTCATAGATGCTCACACATGGAACGAGCTTTCATTTCGCTCTGTTTATGAGGCATAATAAAATGTAAAATGAACTGCCAGAGGGAGTAAAGATGGGGAGAGTACTCACATCGAGCTTTATTCAACGATGTTCACAAGATTACGTTTACTCGCGTTTACGTTTAGCAATATCGCAGGAACAGGACCCCCTGGCCACAAATCAAGCGTTCGCAAGTGTATTCAAGGACGTTAGTGCCGCTGAACTGCTTCTTCTGTGAAGTTGACTCTTCACACTATTGTTCTAAATAAAGTGAGTGAACAAATTCAAAGTATCCAAATGGAGGTGTTGAGAGAAATTGGCCCCTTAAGGCGAATCCTCCGTATTAAGGCTGAAGTAGATGATTTCTCAACTTTTGGCTGCTAGGATACACGCAATATTTCTCCGCTTTGATCAGATTTTATTGATTCCAAAGTGAGCGCCGAAAGAGATATAAAAATAATACGAAATCAGGTCTCTTAACTGTAAAACTGGATGATTTTTGAAGTTATAGATGTAAGTTTCCAAAAAATAAACTACACACTTGTCAATTACAATTTATACAGGAAACATTTGTATATTTAGGATTATCTAGTAACTTTAAAATTGCATGTGAAGTGCAGTGCCTTTTGACTGCCATTTTGTAATCCACAGCACAAATCAAACATTAAAGGTATAGTTCACCCCAAAATTCTATCAATTTCCTTGCCCTTGTGTCATCTAAAATCTGTACAATGTTCTTTATTCCATGGGACAATAAAGAAGATATTTTGGACAATATACTTTTGTGGTGCATGACAGCCCCTGGTCAGAATCTTTTTCTGATGTATGAAAAAAAAAAAAAAACAGTGTGGACATTCTATTACACATCTCCTCTTATGTTCCAAAGTGCGGGAAAAAAATCCCACTGGCACGGGATTGGAGAAGAAGATGACAGAATTTTCATTTTAGGGTGAAATATTCCTTTAAAGGTCACATTGTCCCATCCAATACAAATTCAATAACCGTGAAGAAAAAGAAAAACATCTGGTATCTGTTCTTTAATAACCCTTCGGTCAGCCTGTTTTTGGTTGCTTGGTTTTAGAGGGTTTCTGGCCCTGTGTCAGCTGATCAGAAGATTGACTGGGCATCCTGCTGAAATTGACAAATAATAAAATATATGCAATATAAATCATATATAAAAGATAAATCATGTTTAAACCTGTGCAAGTTGGTCTAGCCTTTCTAAAATGGTCTTTAGTTTAGTCTAAGTTGCTTAATGTTTGATGTTGTTTAAGCTAATGCAAAACAGCTTTTGATAATGTAATCACATAAAAAAAAAAAAAAAAAAGATCCCAATAATTTAATGTAAAACAAGTCTAACAACAGCCCTTTTTAGACTATTTCACTATACAAAATCAACCGTAAACTTCCGATCCTTGATATATTAGTTGTGGATACTGTCATGAAACACAAGCGAGCGTGTGTTTTTATTCTCTTCCCATTCACGGTCTCCTATAGCAGATTTACCTCAGATAATAAAAGCGCTCCTCGGATAACCTTGCCATTCATCAAGCCCTGAGAGCTTTTTACCTGTGTCTTCTGCATGAGGCTAGACAGCCCATAAAACATGACTAATTAAATGCTGCTTTGGAGCTGCGCCTGACCAGGTTTGAGCGTTTTCAGAAACTGTCAGCAATGTTCACGTAAGCATTACAATAACGCAACGCTACGATGAAAAAGAAAAGAGCCGAGCCCAAGAGAAGTGTTTATAGTGTAAATTAGTTCACGCCGCTCCTCAGCACCCCGTAAACAGTTGGAGTTCTCTTCCCTCGCATTAATCTTTATGATTATCTCTATTATCATTTCTCTTTATTCTCTTTCCATCCCCTCAGGCTTTGGCAGTTTAACAGGAAAGCAGCAATTAAACTCACTCAGGGGTTAGAGGCCGAGAAGGCCAGCGGGAGCACAAAAGAAATGGAGAGCACAGAGGGAAGAAAGAGAGACACGGAACGAGAATGGGTTTTGCTGTAGCTCTATTACACGAGGCTTGCCATCTCAGGGACCCATCTCGTCAGCAGGGTCACAATCCAGAGAGAATAAAAAGCTCATTTTCTCTTAATGAAGAGATGGAGGAACATTTGCTCTAGGTCGCTCCACCCACTACTAGAGCAACGACGGCTCAGTCTGAGAGAAAAAGCGAGGGCAGGGCAGGTGAGATGCTACTTTTTGCCCACTACTGCAGGGCCAAACCCAGGGAACATGTTAGGTTGGCCACCTCTAGTCCATGACAGATGCGTCGTACCATGAGCAGCCCCACGGCCCTACAGCGCAAAGGCCAGAAAGACGAGGTTGAAAGAGGCTGGAGAGGATCTAGAAAAGACGAAAGAGAAAGAAAGAATCAGCCAACGGATTTGAAGGGATAAAGTCAGGCAGGTGACATAAGGATGCAATTTGGAGCAAAGCTCTGCAGCTGGGCGGTGAATTCAAAGAGGTTTGCTGCTAGATGTTTGTTTTTTTTGGCAGTATATCAAATGTTGAGGGATATATTCAGAAGCTATTTTATTGTCTGTAATCATTTGTAACTGTTTTACAAATCGACTTTCATCTATTGTCATGTCGAAATGTCGCACGTTGTGAATTGTGAGTTCCAGATCAAGATTTATAAAAAGATGCTAAGCTGTGTGGCAGAACAAAGGAAGATTCCAAGCAAATAAATGATCTTTTGTGTGGTGTACATCTGTCTCAGTGTTATGACACCATTTCAAACGACGAGTCTGAAAGCATATCGAGAAAACCTATATTCACCTTACTATCTAAATGGAAACTTCCTATCGACTTCTGCTGTTCTTCTATATCATTCTCTTGTATGTTATGCTTAATATGTTTACTACTGACTAACCCTAAAATAGACTAAATTAAAATGTATATTTTCAAATGACAAATAACAAATAAATGGGCAATATTGCTATTCTATAAAATACTGTAAAACATATAATAATAATTAATTACTATAAATAAAAGCACAACATTTAAAAGTGTTCATATATATAATTAACTGTAAGTAGATGACCACAAAGTTGGTAAAATAGGCAGAAATTATTAAACGTCTGATGTTGAATGATACTGTCTAATATGGACCCAAACCATTGTGACAGTGATTTTCTAGCTAGTATAGCTAGATATTTCATACACACAGAGCCCATTACACTGGCTGAAAGACATGCAGTGAGCATCATAAATGGCTAAATGAGGGCTGGACAATCTCCTATCTGTGTCCAGCATGCCATCCGCTGGCTCCCCAAACACTGGGATTGGACCGTGTCTTGCAATCCCACCCAAAAGAGAAACCCTGACATTTGAGCTAGCCCAAAATCCTGAAAAGCAATAATAGCCAAAAAGCTCAGTTTAGGAATGGAAGATTCATTTAACGCCAGGCCACCCTCACACATAGACACGCTCACACTAACATGCACTTAACCAGAATTAATTCAGTTCTTTTACTTAGTCTAAATCATATAATTTCCCCTTCTCACATACACCTTTTAGACAGCGTCATTTGTGTCATGGCGGCTGAAACTGTTTGAGTTATCATTTGGTTTCATTAGCACATTGCCATTTATCAAGAGATTCAGATAACTTATATGCTACAGACCCACAATGCCCCCTTCTGGCCACTTCTGAAACTTTTTTATTGGTTCCTCAGGAGAATGGCCTATTGTGGACTAGCTACTGCAGTCAAATGGCATCATTCAGAGACCTGCATCTGCACATCCAATGATGACAGATTATACAGTCAATACTGACCCTGATATCATGGCCATAAGGAATCGTGGTAAAGTGATATCTCACACAACATTATGTGAACATTATAGACACATTAAACTCACCATCAGCACATAATGTTTAAAGTTTCATGCTAAAACTAGAGCTTTCCCTATCTAACAGACAGTTACCACCCATTTCACGAAACAGATTGCTTTACTCTCAAGGTTTTGAGCTCCATGAGGGCCTTTTAATTTCCAGTGGTAAGTATGCTAGGGTTGAATATATCTTTTGAAGGTAGCTCTCCTGGTGATACAGCAGTGTTCAAATCTGGAATGGATTTAACCACAGGTTTCAAGCGTATTTCCAATCAGAGATTTGTGTGACACTATGTGTCTTTGTCCACATACTTGACTTTTGTTGCTTTCAAAGTCCCATTAGTCCAAATCACTCTGCTGACCAGAACAAAAAAAAAAAAAAGATATTGCATTGTCCTAACATGTTCTCTCTGTCTCCTTTGTTACTTTGTTATAGTTTTTTTTTTTTTTTTTACTTTTTGCCAGGGTAGGAAAAATGTCACAGCAATGCAAGAATATTTGCCAATGTCTGTGTGTGAGAGAGAGGGGGAAATGAAGGGAAGTGTGTGTGTGTGTGTGTGTGTGTGTGTGTGTGTGTGTGTGTGTGTGTGTGTGTGTGTGTGTGTGTGTGTGTGTGTGCGTGTGTGTGTGTGTGCGTGTGTGTGTGTGTGTGAGACTGAACAGAAGCTTTGATGTTTCACACCTTCTGAAGTGGGCCTTCTTCAGGTGTCTAAAGTGGAGAGGTCCTAGAACTAGAGGGAGAGGCGTACTTGTTCAAAGACTCACTCTCTCACTCTTTCTATCACTCCCTCTCTTTTCCAGGAAAAGAAAAGTATCATTTTGACTATTCACTGTAGCCTGTGGCACATGTACCCAGCAGCAGTTCTGTTCTGTCAAAATATCACCAGGATTGTTAGACTCTTTCACAGTAATTAAAGGTGCAGCTCTTTCTCACTTTTTTATGTTAAAATAGACACAACTAAAACAATTTCGGGACCATGTTTTGGAAGTTTAAACATACTTGTGGTTCCTTCAGACAATCATTGTTGTCAGATGTTTCAATATTCTCCAGCTCAAGAATGATTAGTGAATCAAAAAAAAAAAAAAAAAAATGCAAGGATGTTAAAACTAGTACCTCTGGTGGTTCCTGTGCCATCCATCCAGAAATGGATGTTGAGATGGATGGGATGGATTGCTCTCTCCGGGATGGTTCTATCCAAGTATTACAGAAGTCTTTGAACCAAACAATGACAGTGTTAGGGAAAGCTGTCTAAAAGCAATTAGACATTATATTTGATTTTTATTTTTATTATCATTTTTTATAAAAATAATAGAAAACAGTTATCTTAGTAATAATATATCACATTATCATAATTTTCACTGTATTAAAATTAAATCCTCATTCAATCTCTAAGTTGTGTTCCCTACTCATTTCAACTTTGGACACAGACAACCTCCACTCAAATACTGTGTTCTCAATCCCTTACATCACTCACAAACATGCACCCATTAAATGTGAAGCATGTGATTATGAGATAGATTTGCTTTGTAGAAACCTGTCTGATAGAAATGAGAGCAGAGACGCTAGCTCATAAACAGGCTGGCAGTTTTTTACGCTCTTGAATAATTCATTTCATTTCATGTGTTGCCTGTATATTAACTATAACAAGCCCAAACCTGTCACAGTCAGAATATTTCAAAGACATCACAATGAGCTGTTGAGAGACAGCAACCCAGACTAAATGACTCATCTGTGTGTGTGGCAAAGAACAAAGAAAGAGATCAGATGCAGGTCTCTGTGTGTGACCTACAGCACAGCAGGTCTCTGGTTCTATGGCTGACTGACTTAAACATGTGCCACCTGTGCACACATACTTGCGACCATACATGCTTACACGTTTGCTATCATGGTCAAGACTTTGCTTTGACATCCTACGAGAACCACTAAAATACCGCTGAACCAACATTATACTCCTTGTTACAAGTATGGTAGAACTATCACTTCTACTACAAAAGACGGCTTTGTAAGTAATCTTCTTGATCCATCTCAATTCCTCAGCATATCCAATAGCTCAGAAAAACTTGATGATGTAATGGAAACTATGGACTCTCTCTCTCTTTTCTAGCATTTTAGATACGGTCGCTCCTTTACGCTAAAGGAAGATTAAAGGGGTCATATGATGCGATTTCAAGTTTTCCTTTCTCTTTTGAGAGTTAGAAGCTGATTGTGCATAGATAAGATCCCTAAAGTTCCAAAGACTAAACTCTCAAAACCAAATAGATATTCTTTATCAAAGTTAAGACTCTGCCATGCCCCCTAAAATGGTTCATTCAAACATGCCCCCACATGTCTACATCACGATGTGAAAATATTTGTGTAATGCCACTCAAAACGTCGAGTTTTGTGCGTTGTGTGTGTGTATGTGTTTGTGTGCATGTGAGTGTGAGAGAGAGTGAGAGTATTAAACATGATATTGAATTTCAAATCTTGCTAATTGCTTACTTATAAAAGCCCTGAATGGTTTAGCACCTCAGTATTTGAACAGACACTTATTGCATCATAGTCCTAACCATCTGCTGCATTCTCAAAACTCCGGCAATTTGATAATACCTATAATTTCCAAATCAACCGTAGCATATCCTTTTCATATTTAGCACCCAGACCCTGAAATAATCTACCTAACATTGTTTAAGAGGCAGACACACTCAGTTTAAATCTAGATTAAAGACTCATCTCTTTAATTAGGTAAACTGGACCCAGAAACACTTCCCATAACACCCAGTGTACTTGTTACATTGTTAGAAGAATGTCATCTATGCTTATATTAGTCAAGTTCTTTCTTATTATGTGGTC
This sequence comes from Carassius auratus, assembly GCF_003368295.1. Lineage (NCBI taxonomy): Eukaryota > Metazoa > Chordata > Actinopteri > Cypriniformes > Cyprinidae > Carassius > Carassius auratus. Next base: position 22,866,340 of record NC_039256.1, read on the forward strand.
ACCATAGCCACCACATCCAGTCTGTATCCAGATCAGATGGTCACTGCAGTCACCCGGATCCAGTACATATCCAGCCCAGATGGTGGATCAGGACCTAGAGATGAATGTCAGCAGAGACCAGAACAACTAGATGAGCCCCAGAGACAGATCCCCAGTGAAGATCGTGTCTCCTAGACGGCCATCGGGACAAGACCACAGGAACCAGATGAGTCCTCTGAGCCTGGATTCTTTTTCCATTCTGTCACAGATGGAGTCTTGGTTCTTTGCCATTGTTGCCTCTGGCTTGCTTAGCTGGGGAAACTTATTTTTCAGCGATATCGTCGAATTGATTGCAGAGATATTATTTAAAATTAACTGCGCTGGATGATGACATCACTGAATTCAACGATGAACGGTAAAGCTTCTTTGATGCAACCTGTAATTTTAAAAGCGCTACATAAATAAAGGTGACTTGACTTATACTTAATTTTCATACCATCTGAACAATTCAAGCTAGAATTAACGCCTCAATGTGAGTTCACAGTCAGCCCAGCTCCAGCTGCTATTACTGTAATTAAGTTGATATTTAGTGTTTATTAAGCTGTTTTCCTTCCAACATTCCCCACAATAGGCACAGCCTACCACCCCCAACCCCCCCCCCCCCCCCAACCACACACACAAACATGCACACTGCTTTCATCATGAGTCAATATATTCTCTAGTCAATGGAGCTAGATTTGCAGACACAACATATCTTACAATGATGCAGTAAGCTTAAATTCAGTGCTTTATGTATGTGCATATTTGTGTGTTTGTATGAAAAGTGTGTATATTTCAGATTTGAGAGTGGAGATATCGGCCAATTCAATCTGCCAAGACGCATGGCAAACCTGCCAGGCTTGATTAAGTTATCTTATAAATTGCACAATAAGCAACCCAGACATGTCTGAGTTCAGTTAACCCCTGAAACACATGAAGAACTAATATAAACGGAGAACAAATAATATTGACTGCTTAGAGGATGAAAATAGAGATAAAAACAGATTCACATTAGTGTGTAAACAACAAACACGCACAGACCTTGTTTACATATGGTATTAACGCATCAGATTATATTAATGTGTGGATCATTACCACATCATTGCATTGTTGCTGTGCAGCTAGTACAGTGCAGTCACATGCATTTCTGACTACCTCTGAATGTGCTTCAAGTGATCGGACTCCGCTTACACACATATTGGTCATTGTGCACTTGTAATCGGTCCACTAAAGACAAATAGTGAAAGAATAAATCACATAAAAAAGGCAGTTCTGTTCTTATTTATGCCTTTCAAAATAGCTTGGACGTGCTGCACCATTCAGTAACGGTGAATAATGACCATGGCTCTCTCAAACTAAATGACCAATGTATTACAATTTAAATTTCAGTCGGTTTCTCACACAAATCTATTTTATGGCCATAAAAGTCAGTAAATGGAGTGAAACTTGAGTCATATGGACCAATTCTATGGCACTTTTTTATCAATTTTTTAACTTGACAGTCCCTGATCTCCATTCACTTCCATATACAGTAGATGAGATCAGCTTAAACAAACATGTTGCTGACCAAATATATCACCAGATAAACAGCATATTCAAAGGACGAAGCAGAAAACATGGGAAATGGGAGGAACAATTGTATTTGGATAATTCTTAACATATACACTCTTAAAAATAAAGATTCCAAAAAGGAGGTTTCACAGTGATGCCATAGAAGAAAAACATTTACAAAAAGTATTATCTTAGCTTCACAAAATTGTCGTTGAACGACTGATGTCACATGGACTATTTTAATGATGTTCTTATTAACTTTTTTGGGCCTTGAGCGTGTCAGTTGCATTGCTGCCTATGCAGGGTCAGAAAGCTCTCGGATTTCATCAAAAATGTTTTAATTTGTTTCCGAAGATGAACGAAGGTCTTACAGGTTTGGAATAACATGAGGATGAGTAATTCATTACAGAATTTTAACTTTTGGGTGATCTATCCCTTTAAATGTATCTAAATACCTATAATTTTTACTCAGAGGTCCTGGAATATTTGTGTGAACTATCCCTTTAATACCACGTGCGAAAGAGGTCACAGGTTGTCTGGCTCTGTAGAGTTGCTGCTGTCAAACGGCACAGCACACTAGTCATCTCAGAAGAGCGCGAGTGAGAAAACCAAATACAGCATCATATTCAGAGGAAGAGGAAGAAGAGATGAGAAATGGGAGAATAGATTACATGGACAGAGAGATGGAGAACTTTTATCTCTACCTTAAGGGGACTGACATGCTAGGGGCTCCGATGAGACAGCTCCTCGACTGTAGTCCATTTGTCTCCCTGTTCCAGTCTGTCTCTTACCCAGCAGGCACACAACGTCATATGACGTTACTATTAGATTAGATTTAGGTCGCGACGTCAGGTAACCAAAATTCAATGTCAAGCCAACGTCTAATGACAACGTTAAATTGACGTCCAAGACCAACATCATCTGACGATGATATTAGGTTGTTTTTAGGTTGTGTTATAAAATAACCAAAATCTAACGTCTAGCCAACGTCTCAAGCCAACGTCACATTGACATCGAATACTGATATTTAGTCGTCAGGTATGGCAACCAAAATCCAACGTTACCTAGACGTCATAATGGCAACGTCCAAACAACGTCAAATTAAAACATCATTTGACGTTGATCTGTAGTTTGTTTTAGGTTGTGACATTAACTAACCTAAACCCAACGTCGAGCCAACGTCTCAAGCCAACGTCACATTGACATCAAATACTGATACTAAGTCGTCAGGTATGGCAACCAAAATCCAACGTTTTCTAGACGTCCTAATGGCAACGTCCAAACAACGTCAAATTAAAACATCATTTGACGTTGATCTGTAGTTAGTTTTGGTTGTGGCATTAACTAACCAAAATCCAACGTCGAGCCAACGTCTCAAGCCAATGTCACACTGACATCAAAAACTGATGTTTAGTCGTCAGGTATGGCAACCAAAATCCAACGTTACCTAGACGTCATAATGGCAACGTCCAAACAACGTCAAATTAAAACATCATTTGACGTTGATCTGTAGTTTGTTTTAGGTTGTGACATTAACTAACCTAAACCCAACGTCGAGCCAACGTCTCAAGCCAACGTCACATTGACATCAAATACTGATACTAAGTCGTCAGGTATGGCAACCAAAATCCAACGTTTTCTAGACGTCCTAATGGCAACGTCCAAACAACGTCAAATTAAAACATCATTTGACGTTGATCTGTAGTTAGTTTTGGTTGTGGCATTAACTAACCAAAATCCAACGTCGAGCCAACGTCTCAAGCCAATGTCACACTGACATCAAAAACTGATGTTTAGTCGTCAGGTATGGCAACCATAATCCAACGTTTTCTAGACGTCATAATGGCAACGTCCAAACAACGTCAAATTAAAACATAATTTGACGTTGATCTGTAGTTAGTTTTAGGTTGTGGCATTAACTAACCAAAATCCAACGTCGAGCCAACGTCTCAAGCCAACGCCACATTGACATCAAATACTGATATTAAGTCGTCAGGTATGGCAACCAAAATCCAACGTTTTCTAGACGTCCTAATGGCAACGTCCAAACAACGTCAAATTAAAACATCATTTGACGTTGATCTGTAGTTAGTTTTGGTTGTGGCATTAACTAACCAAAATCCAACGTCGAGCCAACGTCTCAAGCCAATGTCACACTGACATCAAAAACTGATGTTTAGTCGTCAGGTATGGCAACCAAAATCCAACGTTACCTAGACGTCATAATGGCAACGTCCAAACAACGTCAAATTAAAACATCATTTGACGTTGATCTGTAGTTTGTTTTAGGTTGTGACATTAACTAACCTAAACCCAACGTCGAGCCAACGTCTCAAGCCAACGTCACATTGACATCAAATACTGATACTAAGTCGTCAGGTATGGCAACCAAAATCCAACGTTTTCTAGACGTCCTAATGGCAACGTCCAAACAACGTCAAATTAAAACATCATTTGACGTTGATCTGTAGTTAGTTTTGGTTGTGGCATTAACTAACCAAAATCCAACGTCGAGCCAACGTCTCAAGCCAATGTCACACTGACATCAAAAACTGATGTTTAGTCGTCAGGTATGGCAACCATAATCCAACGTTTTCTAGACGTCATAATGGCAACGTCCAAACAACGTCAAATTAAAACATAATTTGACGTTGATCTGTAGTTAGTTTTAGGTTGTGGCATTAACTAACCAAAATCCAACGTCGAGCCAACGTCTCAAGCCAACGCCACATTGACATCAAATACTGATATTAAGTCGTCAGGTATGGCAACCAAAATCCAACGTTTTCTAGACGTCCTAATGGCAACGTCCAAACAACGTCAAATTAAAACATCATTTGACGTTGATCTGTAGTTAGTTTTGGTTGTGGCATTAACTAACCAAAATCCAACGTCGAGCCAACGTCTCAAGCCAATGTCACACTGACATCAAAAACTGATGTTTAGTCGTCAGGTATGGCAACCATAATCCAACGTTTTCTAGACGTCATAATGGCAACGTCCAAACAACGTCAAATTAAAACATCATTTGACGTTGATCTGTAGTTAGTTTTAGGTTGTGGCATTAACTAACCAAAATCCAACGTCGAGCCAACGTCTCAAGCCAATGTCACACTGACATCAAATACTGATCTTAAGTCGTCAGGTATGGCAACCAAAATCCAACGTTTTCTAGACGTCATAATGGCAACGTCCAAACAACGTCAAATTAAAACATCATTTGACGTTGATCTGTAGTTAGTTTTAGGTTGTGGCATTAACTAACCAAAATCCAACGTCGAGCCAACGTCTCAAGCCAACGTCACACTGACATCAAATACTGATATTAAGATGTCAGGTATGGCAACCAAAATCTAACGTTATCTAGACGTCATAATGGCAACGTCCAAACAACGTCAAATTAAAACATCATTTGACGTTGATCTGTAGTTAGTTTTAGGTTGTGGCATTAACTAACCAAAATCCAACGTCGAGCCAACGTCTCAAGCCAATGTCACACTGACATCAAATACTGATATTAAGATGTCAGGTATGGCAACCAAAATCCAACGTTATCTAGACGTCATAATGGCAACGTCCAAACAACGTCAAATTAAAACATCATTTGACGTTGATCTGTAGTTTTTTTTAGGTTGTGGCATTAACTAACCTAAACCCAACGTCGAGCCAACGTCTCAAGCCAACGTCACTTTGACATCAAATACTGATGTTTAGTCGCCAGGTATGGCAACCATAATCCAACGTTTTCTAGACGTCATAATGGCAACGTCCAAACAACGTCAAATTAAAACATCATTTGACGTTGATTTGTAGTTAGTTTTAGGTTGTGGCATTAACTAACCAAAATCCAACGTCGAGCCAACGTCTCAAGCCAATGTCACACTGACATCAAATACTGATCTTAAGTCGTCAGGTATGGCAACCAAAATCCAACGTTTTCTAGACGTCATAACGGCAACGTCGAAACATTGTCAAATTAAAACATCATTTGACGTTGATCTGTAGTTAGTTTTAGGTTGTGGCATTAACTAACCAAAATCCAACGTCGAGTCAACGTCTCAAGCCAACGTCACACTGACATCAAAAACTGATATTAAGATGTCTGGTATGGCAACCAAAATCCAACGTTATCTATACGTCATAATGGCAACGTCCAAAAAACGTCAAATTAAAACATCATTTGACGGTGATTTGTAGTTAGTTTTAGGTTGTGGCATTAACTAACTAAAATCCAACGTCGAGCCAACGTCTCAAGCCAACGTCACACTGACATCAAATACTGATGTTTAGTCGTCAGGTATGGCAACCATAATCCAACGTTTTCTAGACGTCATAATGGCAACGTCCAAACAACGTCAAATTAACACATCATTTGACGTTGATTTGTAGTTAGTTTTAGGTTGTGGCATTAACTAACCAAAATCCAACGTCGAGCCAACGTCTCAAGCCAATGTCACACTGACATCAAATACTGATTTTAAGTCGTCAGGTATGGCAACCAAAATCCAACGTTTTCTAGACGTCATAACGGCAACGTCGAAACAACGTCAAATTAAAACATCATTTGACGTTGATCTGTAGTTAGTTTTAGGTTGTGGCATTAACTAACCAAAATCCAACGTTGTTTAGACGTCAAATTGGCAACATCCAAACAACGTCAAATTCAGTGTTAATTTTGACACGAAATTTTAATTTAGTTTTAGTCTTAGTCTTTTGACTATAATTCTTTTTAGTTTTAGTCAAGTTTTAGTCATCTGATTTGTTTTAATTTTAGTCTTATTTTAGTCGACTAAAATTGCTTGGTATTTTAGTCGACTAAAATTGCTTGGTATTTTAGTCGACTAAAATAAGACTAAAATCAATAACAGATTTACTAGACATTTTTTTTACAGCTGGTATAGGAAACAAACTTAACCAAAAATATATAAAACACAAATTTCAACTTTATTTCAACACAACTGTGTCTTTATTTCGATTCAAAAGCTTTTATGCAGCAACAAACACTGTCATGATAATGTAAAACAATAACTAGCTGCCAATTGACGCATCAATAAAAGAAAAATAAGGTTAGGTCCAGGACCTTAAGCTTACAGCTGAGCTGAACAATAAGTGCATACATTTAAAGTAAATATTTAATAAGTTGGCAGCTAGGTGGATAAAAAAAGTAACAAGATTTTATAAGGTATTCATTTGTCTAGCAATATTGTATGTTTTAAATACTACAATATTGCTAGATTTGTATGTATAATGATAGGATGTGAACATTCATGTTTCACATGACTAATATAGAAATATTTCTAGACGTCATAATGGCAACGTCCAAACAACGTCAAATTAAAACATCATTTGACGTTGATCTGTAGTTAGTTTTAGGTTGTGGCATTAACTAACCAAAATCCAACGTCGAGCCAACGTCTCAAGCCAACGTCACACTGACATCAAATACTGATTTAAGTCGTCAGGTATGGCAACCAAAATCCAACGTTTTCTAGACGTCATAATGGCAACGTCCAAACAACGTCAAATTAAAACATCATTTGACGTTGATCTGTAGTTAGTTTTAGGTTGTGGCATTAACTAACCAAAATCCAACGTCGAGCCAACGTCTCAAGCCAACGTCACACTGACATCAAATACTGATATTAAGTCGTCAGGTATGGCAACCAAAATCCAACGTTTCTAGACGTCATAATGGCAACGTCCAAACAACGTCAAATTAAAACATCATTTGACGTTGATCTGTAGTTAGTTTTAGGTTGTGGCATTAACTAACCAAAATCCAACGTCGAGCCAACGTCTTCGCCTGTTTATGTTTTGCCGGGTCTTTGTTCATTCCTCGCATCTCTCCCGTCTGCTGATTTGATTTTCGTCACAGTCTATTTTCGTCTCGTCCTTTATTCGTTGACGATAATGTCAATCAATTTAGTCATAGTTTTAGTCTTCATCAGTGCCTTCTATTTTAGTTCTCGTTTCCTTTTCGTCCGCAAAAATATATTCGTGACGAAAATAATGACGAAAATATTTAGTCAACGAAATTAACACTGGTCAAATTAAAACATCATTTGACGTTGATCTGTAGTTAGTTTTAGGTTGTGGCATTAACTAACCAAAATCCAACGTCGAGCCAACGTCTTAAGCCAATGTCACATTGACATCAAAAACTGATGTTTAGTCGTCAGGTATGGCAACCAAAATCCAACGTTTTCTAGCAGTCATAATGGCAACGTCCAAACAACGTCAAATTAAAACATCATTTGACGTTGATCTGTAGTTAGTTTTAGGTTGTGGCATTAACTAACCAAAATCCAACATCGAGCCAACGTCTCAAGCCAATGTCACATTGACATCAAATACTGATATTAAGTCGTCAGGTATAGCAACCAAAATCCAACGTTGTTTAGACGTCAAATTGGCAACATCCAAACAACGTCAAATTAAAACATCATTTGACGTTGATCTGTAGTTAGTTTTAGGTTGTGGCATTAACTAACCAAAATCCAACGTCGAGCCAACGTCTTAAGCCAATGTCACATTGACATCAAAAACTGATGTTTAGTCGTCAGGGATGGCAACCAAACTCCACCGTTTTCTAGCAGTCATAATGGCAACGTCCAAACAACGTCAAATTAAAACATCATTTGACGTTGATCTGTAGTTAGTTTTAGGTTGTGGCATTAACTAACTAAAATCCAACGTCGAGCCAACGTCTCAAGCCAACGTCACACTGACATCAAATACTGATATTAAGTCATCAGGTATGGCAACCACAATCCAAAATTTTCTAGACGTCATAATTGCAACGTCCAAACAACGTCAAATTAAAACATCATTTGACGTTGATCTGTAGTTAGTTTTAGGTTGTGGCATTAACTAACCAAAATCCAACGTCGAGCCAACGTCTCAAGCCAATGTCACACTGACATCAAATACTGATATTAAGATGTCAGGTATGGCAACCAAAATCCAACGTTTTCTAGCAGCCATAATGGCAACGTCCAAAAAACGTCAAATTAAAACATCATTTGACGGTGATTTGTAGTTAGTTTTAGGTTGTGGCATTAACTAACTAAAATCCAACGTCGAGCCAACGTCTCAAGCCAACGTCACACTGACATCAAATACTGATATTAAGTCGTCAGGTATGGCAACCAAAATCCAACGTTTTCTAGACGTCATAATGGCAACGTCCAAACAACGTCAAATTAAAACATCATTTGACGTTGATCTGTAGTTAGTTTTAGGTTGTGGCATTAACTAACCAAAATCCAACGTCGAGCCAACGTCTCAAGCCAATGTCACACTGACATCAAAAACTGATGTTTAGTCGTCAGGTATGGCAACCAAAATCCAATGTTTTCTAGACGTCATAATGGCAACGTCCAAACAACGTCAAATTAAAACATCATTTGACGTTGATCTGTAGTTAGTTTTAGGTTGTGGCATTAACTAACCAAAATCCAACGTCGAGCCAACGTCTCAAGCTAATGTCACACTGACATCAAATACTGATATTAAGATGTCAGGTATGGCAACCAAGATCCAAAGTTTTCTAGCAGTCATAATGGCAACGTCCAAACAAAGTCAAATTAAAACATCATTTGACGTTGATCTGTAGTTAGTTTTAGGTTGTGGCATTAACTAACCAAAATCCAACGTCGAGCCAACGTCTCAAGCCAATGTCACACTGACATCAAAAACTGATGTTTAGTCGTCAGGTATGGCAACCAAAATCCAATGTTTTCTAGACGTCATAATGTCAACGTCCAAACAACGTCAAATTAAAACATCATTTGACGTTGATCTGTAGTTAGTTTTAGGTTGTGTTATAAAATAACCAAAATCCAACGTCTAGCCAACGTCTCAAGCCAATGTCACACTGACATCAAATACTGATTTTAAGTCGTCAGGTATGGCAACCAAAATCCAACGTTTTCTAGACGTCATAATGGCAACGTCCAAACAACGTCAAGTTAAAACATCATTTGACGTGGATCTGTAGTTAGTTGTAGGTTGTGACATTAACTAACCAAAATCCAACGTCGAGCCAACGTCTCAAGCCAATGTCACACTGACATCAAAAACTGATGTTTAGTCGTCAGGTATGGCAACCAAAATCCAATGTTTTCTAGACGTCATAATGGCAACGTCCAAACAACGTCAAATTAAAACATCATTTGACGTTGATCTGTAGTTAGTTTTAGGTTGTGGCATTAACTAACCAAAATCCAACGTCTAGCCAACGTCTCAAGCCAATGTCACACTGACATCAAATACTGATTTTAAGTCGTCAGGTATGGCAACCAAAATCCAACGTTTTCTAGACGTCATAATGGCAACGTCCAAACAACGTCAAGTTAAAACATCATTTGACGTGGATCTGTAGTTAGTTTTAGGTTGTGGCATTAACTAACCAAAATCCAACGTCGAGCCAACGTCTCAAGCCAACGTCACACTGACATCAAATACTGATATTAAGTCGTCAGGTATGGCAACCAAAATCCAAAATTTTCTAGACGTCATAATGGCAACGTCCAAACAACGTCAAATTAAAACATCATTTGACGTTGATCTGTAGTTAGTTTTAGGTTGTGGCATTAACTAACCAAAATCCAACATCAAGCCAATGTCTCAAGCCAACGTCACATTGACATCAAAAACTGATGTTTAGTCGTCAGGTATGGCAACCAAAATCCAACGTTTTCTAGACGTCATAATGGCAACGTCCAAACAACGTCAAATTAAAACATCATTTGACGTTGATCTGTAGTTAGTTTTAGGTTGTGCGCATTAACTAACCAAAATCCAACATCAAGACAATGTTCTCAAGCGCAACGTCAGATTGACATCAAAATAGATGATATTTAGTGTCCGGTATAGGCAACCAAAATCCAACGTCTACAAAGCATCATAATGGTCAACGTCCAAACAAACGTATAAATTTAAAACATTGTCTTGACTTTGATTCTTTAGTTTGGTTTCCAAGGTTTGTGTTGATGATTATTAAACTAACCTAAACCCAACGTCAAAGCCAACGTCTCAGGCCAACGTCACATTGACATCAAATACTGATATTAAGTCGTCAGGTATGGCAACCATAATCCAACGTTTTCTAGACGTCATAATGGCAACGTCCACACAACGTCCAATTAAACATCATTTTGATGTTGATCTGTAGTTAGTTTTAGGTTGTGGCATTAACTAACCAAAATCCAACGTCGAGCCAATGTCTCAAGCCAACGTCACATTGACATCAAAAACTGATATTAAGTTGTCAGGTATGGTAACCAAAATCCAACGTTTTCTAGACGTCATAATGGCAACGTCCAAACAACGTCAAATTAAAACATCATTTGACGTTGATCTGTAGTTAGTTTTAAGCTGTGGCATTAACCAACCAAAATCCAGCGTCAAGACAACGTCTCAAGCCAACGTCAGGTTGACATCAAATACTGATATTTAGTCGCCAGGTATGGCAACCAAAAGTCATAATGTTAATGTCCAAACAACGTCAAATTCTAACGTCATTTGACTTTGATCTTTAGTTTGTTTTTAGGTTGTGACATTAACTAACCAAAATCCAACGTCGAGCCAACGTCTCAAGCCAACGTCAGACTGACATCAAATACTGATATTAAGTCGTCATGTATGGCAACCAAAATCCAACGTTATCTAGACGTCATAATGGCAACGTCCAAACAACGTCAAATTAAAATACATTTGACGTTGATCTGTAGTTAGTTTTAGGTTGTGGCATTAACTAACTAAAATCCAACGTCGAGCCAACGTCTCAAGCCAACGTCACACTGACATCAAATACTGATATTAAGTCGTCAGGTATGGCAACCAAAATCCAACATTTTCTAGACGTCATAATGGCAACGTCCAAACAACGTAAAATTAAAACATAATTTGACGTTGATCTGTAGTTAGTTTTAGGTGGTGACATTAACTAACCAAAATCCACCGTCGAGCCAACATCTCAAGCCAATGTCACATTGACATCAAAAACTGATGTTTAGTCGTCAGGTATGGCAACCAAAATCCAACGTCTTCAAGACGTCATAATGTTAATGTCGAAACAACGTCAAATTATAACGCCATTTGACTTTGATCTTTAGTTTGTTTTTAGGTTGTGACATTAACTAACCTAAACCCAACGTCGAGCCAACGTCTCAGGCCAACGTCACATTGACATCAAATACTGATCTTAAGTCGTCAGGTATGGCAACCATAATCCAACGTTTTCTAGACGTCATAATGGCAACGTCCACACAACTTCAAATTAAAACATCATTTGATGTTTATCTGTAGTTAGTTTTAGGTTGTGGCATTAGCAAATCAAAATCCAACGTCGAGTCAACCTCTTAAACCAACGTCAGATTGACATCAAATACTGATATTTAGTCATCAGGTATGGCAACCATAATCCAGTGTTTTCAAGGCGTCATAATGGTAACATCCAAACAACGTCAAATTATAACATCAATTTATTTTATTTTTTTTAATTGTTATTTAATATAGTGGTTTCACTTTATTGTTATGGTTCCTTTTGAAATTTATGTTGTTGCGTTGTTGCACCTACAGTCGTGGCCAAAAATATCAGCACCCTTGGTAAATATGATCAAAGAAGGGTGTGAAAATTCATCTGCTTTAATCGTTTTGCACTTTTATATAAAAAATTCACAAAAATGTATCCTTTCATTGGATAATAAGAATTTAAAACAGGGGGAAATATCATTATGAAATAAATGTTTTTTTTTTTTTCTAATACACATTGGCCACAATTAATGGCACCCTTTTATTCAGTACTTTTTGAAACCTCCATTTGCCAGATTAACAGGTCTATTTTTTTTTCTATAATGCCTGATGAGGTTAGAGAACACCTGACAAGAGATCAGAGACCATTCTTTCATCCAGAATCACTCCAGACCCTTTAGATTCCCAGCTCCATGTTGGTGCTTCTTCAGTTCACTCCTCTCATGTTCTGTAAGGTTCAGGTCAGAGGACTGGAATGGCTATAGCAGAAGCTTGGTTTTGAGCTCAGTGACCCATTTCTGTGTTGTTTTCGAGGTTTGTGTTTGGATTATTGTATGGTTGAAAGATCAAAACATGGACCATTATAAGATTTCTAACAGTCACTTACTGATTTTTTATCTGTTGGTATTTGATAGAATCCATGATGCCATGTTTCTAAACAAGATGTCTAGGGCCTCCAGCAGAAATATAGGCCCAGAAAAAAACAAATACAGCAGTATATTTCATTGTGCACATGGGTTACTTTTTTCTCTCTGTGTTCACCTAACCCATCTTGAGTGTTTGCTGCTAAAAAAATCTCATTTTTTTGGTTTCATCTGATCATAGAAGCCATTCACATTTAAAGTTCCAGTCTTGGCTGATAACTGAATTATGCTTTAGTTTGTTTTTGAATGAGCTAGGATAATTTTTCTTGTAACCCTCCCAAACAACATGTGTTGATGTAGGTTCTGTTTGACTTTTTTTAAAAGGTTTTCTGAACCAGAGACTCCGCTATTTGCTGCAGTTCTCCAGCTGTGACCTTTGGCGAGTCTTTAGCTACTCAAACTCTCCTTCTCACCACACATTAGGACGATATAGACAAGTCCTCTTCCAAGCAGTTTTGTAACATTTTATGTTGATTGGAGATTCTTAATTATTGCCCTGATGGTGGAAATGGGAATTTTCACTGCTCTAGCTCTTTTCTTAAAGCCACTTCACCAATTTGTTAAGCTCAATTATCTCAATTATCACATCAGAAATACATTCTTTGGTTTTTCTCATTGTGATGAATGATTAAGGGAATTTGGGCTTTGTTTTCCCTCCTCTTTATATTTCTGTGAAACAGGTAGCCATAGCCATAGCTGGATAATTTCATGTTTATAATCAAGCTTGAGTGCTCAAAATTGTGAATTTGAATGGGAATATACTTCAGAGATATTTTACTCATAAAAATTTCTAGGGGGGCCAATAATTGTGTCCAATGAGCATTTGAGAAAAAAACTTTTCATTTCTTATTATCCAATGAAAGGATACATTTTTGTGAATATTTTTTTAAATAAAATATCAAAAGGATTAACAATGAATTTTCACAACCTTCTTTGGTCACTTTTACAAAGGGTGCCAATATTTTGGGCCACGACTGTACCTGCTTTCATTAGAGTGTTAGAATAAGTTGATGTTCTTGCAAAGTTACTTGTAGTCAGTCAAACATATTCTGGGAGAGCATCAGAATTAGAAATTAAGCAGACAGTCTATTAGTACTATAATGAGAGTTAGTTGACATGTAAGTGCAATACTTATATTGTCAATAGAATATTCAAAAGGGACTATGAAAATAAAGTGTTATGACTTTAATTTGACCCATGACCATTCATGAACCATAACAGTTTATATAAATTGATATCCAATCTGTCACAGTTTTCTGTCTTTCTGTCACAGTCTTATGTCTTTCTGTCACAGTCTTCTGTGAGTGTTGTGTTTGTTTGGTGCCATGTGCTTTTGTCCTGTCTCTTTTCTGACCCCGCCCACCTTGTCACCTCAACGTCTTGTAAGTGTTACTGGTTCTCGTGTTTTTTTGCATCTTGGTTTTGTTTTTGCCGTGTTGGCTTTTTTGTTCTTAGACTCCAGAGGGTTAAAGTTAATCTTCCCTGCATTTGGACCCAGACCCTGTTCTTTCTTTGCTGGCCCGTGACACAATCTTGTTTGCAATATAATGCAATTCAAACACTCTCAAACATGTTAAGACATATTTAGGAGGATCAAAACAGTATTGCTTACTTAATTCTGGGCTGGAAACATTGTTTATCAAAACATAAACTTGTTGATCTTTGTGTTGGAAAGTAAAGTGAGTGCATGCAGACAATGCAAGCATTACTGTTTATTGTACAGTCTTATAATTATGCAATATAAATGTCTAATTCCTTTGCTATAATTTAGTCTGTTCTTATATATGTTTTTTTTTAAATATATAAAATAATTGATCAGATTGATTGCTGCTTCTTACTTGCATTTTTCATATTTAAAGTACATTCTAGTTAAAAATTTAAAATTACAAATTTCATATTTAAATGTTGATCTCATCCATCAATGATGAATATGCTTCAACTTTTTCTGTGTATGGATTTTGTGAATAAGCACTACAGAATAATACAAGTTAATTTAAAGTATATTATTGTTTATTTTATTTGGATTTTTATTATTATTATGATTATTATTTGTATTTTTTTTTTTTTTTTGCCACCCCCCCCCCATAATCCCACGCCCAAACATAATGCAACACGGTGACATCGCGCTATTGCGCCATTTTGCGACTACTTGGCGGTCTTTTTTGGATCGGCAGGCATCAGTTTATCAGGCGGCCTGCGGTGCACTTACAGCTCAAACTGTGGTGAGTATATCTGGATATTAGATCATGTATAACGTAAAAGTGTTTATGCCCCCCTATATAATGATATTACTTGTAATACGTATCAAATACATCGAAGTGTTTTAGCTGCAAGACCGATGGGTAGAGATAATTAATTAAAAAATGGTAACGTTAACTGTTATATCCCTGAAATAAAAACGCCTGAGTCATTAAAGCCATCTAACTGTTAGCGCTGAAAAACAGTTCAAATAAAGTTTAAACTTGAGACATATGTTTTTAATTATTATATTATTATTATTATTGTTTCGAATAATTTAACGTTAAGCTTTTCATCATGAAATTTGTTCGATTCATTGCTTTTTTTTCTTCAATTGTGTCATGCGAATTAGTTATACAGGTGTTTATAGTAACTTAATATTCTGCTGTAGTTTAATAATTTTGGATCTCCTTTAGCTGTCAGATTTCTACACACGATGTAAAGAGGCTCCTTTTTTATTTATTTTAAGCAAAAACAGCCTTTTCTTCTACAAGCTCTAGTTTTATATTTGGGGTTCAAGTTTATCACTAAGGTATAGTATTTAATATAGTGTGAATTTAGGGGCTATACTATATGAGGTTATAACTTTTGTTTTGTTTTTGCTTTGTTTTGCATTTATCTCTTTGCCATGTTCTGAAGAAGCCATATTGTTGTAAGGTATGTTTTTTTGTTCATTTATAAAAGAGCCGCTAGAACAATCTGCTTTAATATATTACATTAATTAGATTAAAATATTAATAGATTGAAGGTAGTTAATCTGATTCTTCTGGTTTTCTTGTGTGCTCTTCTGTTATCCTATAATTTTGCACTTTACAGTTGCTAGCAAGGAGAAAATGAATGAAATTAATATTTACAGGCCAAGTTGTTGAAATAGTGTTGGTTTTAAATTTTGAAATTGCACAATATCAGTTGTTTTGCAATAAGATAAAAACCTGCCAGTTTGGGTGAGCCTATGACTTTTAATCTAGTACCAACTGGAGGACCTGTATGATATCTGCATTATACTAGATATGATGAACACGTAACAGAAACTATAACACCTGCCTCATAATGTGTCATGTATAATTAATTATTTGGGCATTACTCTTGTATCCACAGGTTGATGAAAAATGAGGTCATGGCCTGTTTCAGTATGAAGTGGGGGAAGGGGAAGCTTGCTTTCACCAAGATCAATCTGTACACTGTTGTCACAGGTAAAACAAAATTAACATATAATACAAATATTAGCATAATATCATTGTGACATTCAGCGTTGTTTAGTTTCTGTTTTAGTTGGTTTAGTGAAAACCAGTAACCTCGTATTGTAGGTACTCATCTGTCACACAGAAATCACACAAACTTCCATATATACACTTCTTATTGATTGGCAGGTCATTCCTGTTGCCAGCCTATCTTTATTGTTCAGAACTCTAACAATTGTTTTTGCATTCTCTAACAATTGTTTTTGCATTTAATGTATTAGACATTAAATGTTAATTTACCTTAAGACACTCTGCAAAAAAATACTGCAATGTGTCTTTGTTGTCATGGTTTTCTTTTGCTAGATTGTCTGCTTAGTGTTTGTCAATTGCATCACAAGCTGAAATATATTTTGATGACTTATAGCATGTAATTTACATTCATGGCTCTTAAAGCTAGGGTAGATTTTTATTTTTTTCTAAGAAACCAAATCAATAGTGTAAGTGGTCTAAATGTATTCTGTGGAAGGCATAAAAAAGTGGTTAATGATTACATTCAGTGATTACTATAGTGCATCATATCCTATACTTACACATTTTCTTATTCAAATATTTCTTACAGAGAGTGTCCAGAAAACATCAAAAGAGACGGGGCAAATACTGCAGCAGCCACTGCCTTTTGTTTAAAATATGCCCCAGCAGAGCCGTCGCAAGGAGGGTGAGAGGCCCTGTGCAAAGTTGATGTGCGAGGCCCTCTACAATTTTGCGTGTGTGTGTGTGGTGGGGGAGGTTGCTGTAGCAAGGCAAGGCAAGTTTATTTATATAGCAAATTTCGAACAAAATGGTAATTCAAAGTGCTTTACATAAAATTAAGTAAAATAATCATGAAGAACAAAACTAAAACAAGCAATTTTAAAACTTTGGAAATTATTTAAAAATTGACTTGAATTTAAAACAGTTAGAAATAGAAAATGATCTTACAGTTAATACATAAAATACAGTGCAATCAGGTCGGACATCGCACAGTGCTCATTCAATAAATGCACAGCTAAACAGATGAGTTTTGAGTCTAGATTTAAATGTGACTAGTGTTTTAGCACATCTGATCTCTTCTGGAGGCTGATTCTGGAAGCAATGTATTTTGGTCCTAGGTCTTTGAGTGACTTCTAGACAAGTAGAAGTACTTTAAAATCAATCTTAAATGTAACTGGAAGTTAATGAGGACTGGTGTGATATGCTCAGATGTTCTAGTCAGAATCCTGGCAGCAGTGTTCTGGATGAGCTGCAGCTGTCTAATGGTCTTTTTGGGAAGGCCGGTGTGGAGCCTATTACAATAGTCCACCCTGCTGGTGATAAAGCATGAACAAGTTTCTCCAAGTCTTGGCTGGAAACAAAACATCTAATTCTTGCAATGTTTTTTAAATGATAGTATGCTGATTTAGTTACTGCTTTGACATGACTACTGAAACTAAGGTCTGTCTCCAGAATCACACCACGTTTCCTGTCTTGATTTTTAGTTGTTAGACCCCTAGAGTCAAAGTATGCATTCACCTTAAAAACTTCATCTTTGTTTCCAAATGCAATGACTTCAGTTTTTTCCTTGTTTAACTGAAGAAAGTTCTGGCACATCCAGCTATTAATTTCATCAATGCATTGGCAGAGGGAGTCAGTGGGGCTGTATTCATTTGGAGATAAGGCTAGGTAAATCTGGGTATCATCAGCATAGCTGTAATAGGCAATTAGGTTCTTTCTCATTATTTTACTTAGAGGAAGCATATACAGGCTAAACAAGAGCGGTGCAAGAATTGAACCTTGTGGGTCTCCACATATCATGGATGTCTACTTAGACTTATGCTCTCCTAGACTCACATAATGATCGCTCCTTTTTAAGTATGACCTGAACCATTTGAGTACCATCCCAGAAAGCCCGACCCAGTTTTCCAGTCTCTCTAGTAGTATGTTATGATCGACAGTGTCAAACGCAGCACTGAGATCTAGCAATACCAGCACTGATATATTGCCAGAGTCACAATTTAAGTTAATATCATTTATTATCTTAATGAGTGCTGTCTCTGTGCTGTGATGCGGTCTGAAACCAGATGTTTAAGTATTTATTCAGCTGATTAAAAACTACCTTTTCTATAATTTTGCCTATAAAAGTAAGATTAGATATTGGTCTATAATTGCTCAAAATGGTGTTATCAAGATTGCTCTTTTTCAGGAGGGGCTTAACAACTGCAGTTTTCAGGGAGTTTGGAAAAGTCCCAGAAAGAGATTTACTTCTAAACAGTTAAGCACACTTTTGAAAAAAGATGTGGGAAGTGTGTCAATATAGCAAGTTGATGATTTTAGTTGCTGCACTATGTCTTCCAAAATGTTGTTTGTTTTCTTACTGACTATTATTGGAGCAATATCATTAATAACATTCTTAACTTTTGAGTTGAAGGAATCAAGGAGAATATCAACAGAGTCGGCAAAAAATACTTGGTGTTAAAGATATGGCCTCCGTAAATAGTACACTAGTGTTCTTGTTAGGGCTGCACTATTAATTGCATGCAATTGTCATGCATGTCTCGTCAGTAAAGCTGGTTCTGTGATTAGCGGTGATTAGCGGTTGATGTCAATAACCTGCTTTCAAATGGAGCCGCACTTAATAGACAGAGCCGTAGTTCGCTGACAAGCTACGCAATATCACGTTCATAACCGCATGAGATTCTTCTGCGATTTTGAACGCAATAATGCACCACTTGTCAGCAAACTACGGCTCTGGTTATTAAGTGCGGCTACATTTGAAAGCATATCCTTCTGACAGAGACAGTTCTAGAGTAAGTGGTAGCAGAGATCAATATATCAAAGAAAATACAGAAGTGATCAGATAGTACTACGTCCTTAATAACAATGAATGAAATGTTTAGAGCCCTACTGATGATTACATCTAGAGTGTGTCCACCTTTGTGTGGGTCCATGCACATGCTGAATCAAGTCAAAGGTATTTAGAACTGTTATCATTTCTTTTGTAGTTTTGTTTTCTGCATTGTCTATGTGAAAATTAAAATCCCCTGCATTAGCAAAACAGTCAAACTCTGAGGAAATCATTGATAACATTTCTGTTACCTCAACAAATGCTGAAGAGTATTTTGGAGGCCTGTAAATAATAATAAAAAGAATGTGTTGAGCACCTTTTAGCACAATCCCTAAATATTCAAAAGACAAGTCATGACCAAATGACACTTGTTTGCATTGATAGACATCTTTAAAAAAGCAGCTCCACCTCCACCTCTCCTAACAGTCCTGCAAACACTCATGGAAGTGAAGTTAGGAAGGACTGCTTCATTGAGGACTGATTTAGTGAGCGAATGTTTAAAGATGCTAACTTGATGGCAGTGCTTTATGTCATTACATCAGTTTTAGTTTGATGCATATTAGATGAGTTTGCCCTTCGGCTTAAGATGGCCTTAAACTTTCTGTCACATGATAAAAGTGAAATTGAGAAAGCTACAGGCACACTGGGTTCCCACTTGTTCTTTAAACATTTGTGAATGTTGCGGTTATAATAGCAGGGACCCGACACATATCACTGAGAGCTTCTATCAGTTGTTTTTGGTTTGATGTTTTGGGACCCTGCTGTTTTCTTGTTGACATTTGCGGGCTTGCAGCGAATGAGTGAGAGAGTTTAGTCCAAGCATACACCAATTCTACCATTTTCAGTGAAAAGCACAGAAGTGGAGATGCTGGAGAGAGGAATAATGTGTCTGGTGAGATGGGTTGTGTCTCTGGTGTTTCTTGTGGCTGTGATATGTTGTCTTGGCTTCCCCGGCTGTCTTCAAGAAAGTCATCCTTGAGTACTGAGTCTTGTATCTGTTTTGATACATCACAGTCTGTCTGTGAGGAGCTCTGAGGGCAGGTCTCTTCCGGGATGGTGTCCATCAGCAGTGCTTTTTGTGGCTGCATGGTGTTATCAGTTGGGAGTGGTCCACTGATGAACGACTGAACTTGGAGTCTTCAAAGTGTTTGAAAGAGTTCACTGAAGTCCTTCTTAAGGATGTTTGACTGCTTTTTGAGAGTATCATTCTTCCCCACATGGATTGATAATTAGATTTGTAGTCTTGTGCTTCATTTTCTGAAGTTCCTTGTTCACATAGGAGACCGTTGCTTGAGGAAGGCAGCATGTTATTGTAGTCCTGCTACGGATGTTTCTGATAATAGAGTCACCCACTATCAGTGTCCTAGGCTCGGCTACGCTCTGAGCTGAATGTCACTGTCTGTTTGCAACGGTGTTAGCTGCTAATCACATTTGGGGATTCCTCACCCGCATTCATTAATTCTTCAAATCTGTTTTCAAGATGTATAGTGGGAGGTAGAATACTGGTATTTACAAGCCTTGTCATAGTTGAATCTGGGGTAGAGAAAGCTACGGCAGCAATACGAGAAACTCATGACAATCTGATGTCTTGTGTTCCTCTGGGTCTTGCACCCTGTTTGTGCCATCGATTAGTGTGATGATCCGTTTCGGCTTGTTCCTCTACACTTGGTACAAACTGTTGAGATTCAGAAGATTCATGGGACTCACCGGCTGTATGCTGAGAGGGTCCATGACGACAGTCTGCTGAGTGTTTCGCCTGTTTTGGAAGTCCAGCAAGTAACTTTGTTTCAAGAATCACAATTCTTTGTAGAAGTTTGCAGCAGTTCATGCAACAAGTAGATCCAACAGGAGGCATTTTCTCTCTCTTCCATTTGAATGTAGGCAGTTGTTTTCCCATCTCCAGAATGTAAGCTGCTGGCAGTGGGAGGCAAAGTCTTCTTTTGTAGTATTATTCCAGTCAAAAAAAGTTTTTAGTTTTAGCGTTTGTGCCAAAAATATTTTGTTTGAGCACTGTGCTGATCTGCTGAAGTAAAAAATCGTAGAAAAATCTGAGAAAAGTACAGAAATAATAAGCGAAGTGCAGAACAGTAGGCTAGAACGTCCGAACGGTAGCAAAGCCAGAACCGCAACAAACTCAACTTTAACATGCATCTGTTCGATTGTGATGCCTTGCTCACTGACATGCTTGCGCACAAATCATGGCCACACACTAGCTCATAAGGATCTACAATCATAATTATAATAAGTTAATAAGAATGCTTAAATTAGTTCTAGGCTTGTAGACAGTTATATATGAAGAGTTCAGATGGAAAGAGCGATCCAATATTTTCTCATCTTCCTATGTTTATGTTCAGTATTTCACTTTATTGGGAAAGAAAAGAAACTGTTTATTGCTATTAAAGTGAAATTAAACGGTACTAGGTTTTTGCAGCTGAATTTTACATCTAAAATCAATTTGCACTATTTGAAAATTATATTTTCTTTTAAAATGTGCACTCTCACTCTTATTCGTATGTTTAATAGTCGAAAACGCAAATGTCTATTGTCACATTTATTTTATGTTTTACATGAATCATTAACCTATCGCATTTTTTCAATTCAAAAGGGCGAAATTTCATAAAAGGTTGAGTAGTTTGCATCTCTAGATAGTCTATTATGTTTGGTCGCTGAACATTTCAATCATAAAACAGTTCTCTAATACCGTAGGCTACTGCTTACATTTTTCCACAAACTCTAGTTATGTTGTGACAGTAAGACCCACATTCTTTGATATGATTGGCCATCTCGACCACTGAGGCAGACCAGCCTAGAGCCTTGCACGGACCTCAAATTTAAGCCCTATCCCTAGACCTAGATTTTTTTTTTATGGCCAAGCGGCCAGTGCCAGACAGTGAACCTATGGATCAGTTTAGCCTTCTTAAATCATCACGACTTGCCTAAAATAAAATCTATATATATATAAAACAGTTCAAGTATTTTTAAAAATTAAACCTAGATAAATGTGCGCTATATCCAGTAGTTTGTGCGGAGAGTGCAAGCAAAAGCGTGCTGGCCAGTGCAATCACTTGCATTTTTTTCAGTGGATATGCAGTAATTTTTGCTCATAAAGGTAAGAGTAATACATCATTCGTAACTGTAAATTGTCTACTTTAATTTGTGTGCAATCACATTATCAACAAATCGTTGTGCTTTTATAAAAAAAAAAGAAAATAGTCATGATGCGCTTTCTACCGTCTCGTCTTGAACAGGAGCACTTAACAAAAATGAACCAAAGCTCAGTGAATACATGACTCACGGACGTGACAAATATATCTATAGAAAACTTTAAATGACTACTTAACAAAATACAACACATCAGAAACAAAAACTCATTCATTATAAAGATAATCCATAAAGATGAACTTTTCTCTTAAGGCTTGTAAAATTAAGAGTTGGCGAGTCAGGATTAGCAACATCATCCTTGCTACACCAACTCAGAAAACTATTTATTAGTAAATAATTCAATCTCATTCCTATTTACCCCATGACTCATTTATGGTAATAATTTTTTGAAGATGCTTTATGTCAAGCTTAAGCCTATTGCGTGCATTTAAAAGCAGAACACTGATGCTGCGGGACACTTAACACTGTTAAGCCGCTATTGACAGTCATGTTAGCACGGTCTCGTGTTGTTTCCCTCAGTGCGGCAATTTTTTCATCACTAATTGATGGATGTCTTAAATATAAAAATAAGGAGAAGCCTTAAACAGGCCTAAGGACAGCCCGCATCTGAACTATGATGTGGAAATTGGCCCGAAACCCGGCCTGGAGTGTAAAAAAAGTCAGGGTGAAATGCAGGGCTCTAGACCATTTAAAAGTTAAACTTTATAACTTTTTGTCGTCCTATCAACAAACAGCTTTACTCATTCTTATACTTAGAGTCTTGTACTGTCTATCCGCTATGACTATTTTAGTCTACCAAAGGACAAGATGGGTGGAAAAAATAGTAATAAAAATGAGATATAAATGACATAAAATGCAGGCGAGGCCCTCTAGAGGTGTGAGGCCTAGTGAAGTTGCACACTTTGCACAGCCCTTGCGACGTTACTGTTCACCAGACAGGGTGGGTGGAGGTGGCAGGAAAAAAAGAAAGATGTTAATAAAATGTATGTTAATGTTTTCAAAACTATTCAGTTCCAATAATGTTGATGTTAAAATGTAATTATTTTGTAAATGTTCTGTTCCATGTTAAATGTAAATGATACAACATGTGAATAAATAAATCATATTTGTTATAATCCAGTTCATCTCTTAGTCATTTTTCTGATAAAACCACAAAACATTTGTGTATTCCATTTTCAGACAGTCTGACGTTAGATTCTGATGTCAAAAAGATTTTCATTTTCATCCAAAATGCAACGTCTGACCAACGTAGCAGACTGACGTCAGTCTGACGTTGGGTTCAGACATCAACCAGATTTTCATTTTGATCCAAAATGCAATATCTGACTAACGTTGGAGATTGACGTCTGTCTGACGTTGGGTTCTGACGTCAACCAGATTTTCATCCGAAATGCAACGTCTGACCAATGTAGCAGACTGACGTCAGTCTGACGTTGGGTTCAGACGTCAACCAGATTTTCATTTTGATCTAAAATTCAATATCTGACTAACGTTGGAGATTGACGTCAGTCTGATGTTGGGTTCTGACGTCAACCAGATTTTCATCCGAAATGCAACGTCTGACCAACGTAGCAGACTGACGTCAGTCTGACGTTGGGTTCGGACGTCAACCAGATTTTCATCCGAAATGCAACGTCTGACCAACGTAGCAAACTGACGTCAGTCTGACGTTGGGTTCTGACGTCAACCAGATTTTCATTTTCATCCAATATGCAACGTCTGACCAACGTTAGAGATCGACGTCAGCCTGACGTTGGGTTCTGACCTAAACCAGATTTTCATTTTCATCCAAAATTCAACGTCTGACCAACGTTGGAGATTGACGTCAGCCTGACGTTGGGTTCTGACGTCAACCAGATTTTCATTTTCATCCAGAATTCAACGTCTGACCAACGTTGGAGATCGACGTCAGCCTGACGTTGGGTTCTGACGTCAACCAGATTTTCATTTTCATCCAAAATGCAACGTCTAACCAACGTTAGAAATCGACGTCAGCCTGACGTTGGGTTCTGACGTCAACCAGATTTTCATTTTCATCCAAAATTCAACGTCTGACCAACGTTGGAGATCGACGTCATCCTGACGTTGGGTTCTGACGTCAACCAGATTTTCATTTTCATCCAAAATTCAACGTCTGACCAACGTTAGAAATCGACGTCAGTCTGACGTTGGGTTCTGACGTCAACCAGATTTTCATTTTCATCCAAAATTCAACGTCTAACCAATGTTAGAAATTGACGTCAGTCTGACGTTGGTTTCTGACGTCAACCAGATTTTCATTTTCATCCAAAATTCAACGTCTGACCAACGTTAGAGATCGACGTCAGTCTGACGTTGGGTTCTGACGTCAACCAGATTTTCATTTTCATCCAAAATGCAACGTCTGACCAACGTTGGAGATTGACGTCAGCCTGACGTTGGGTTCTGACGTCAACCAGATTTTCATTTTCATCCAAAATTCAACGTCTGACCAACGTTGGAGATCGACGTCAGCCTGACGTTGGGTTCTGACGTCAACGAGATTTTCATTTTCATCCAAAATGCAACGTCTAACCAACGTTAGAAATCGACGTCAGCCTGATGTTGGGTTCTGAAGTCAACCAGATTTTCATTTTCATCCAAAATGCAACGTCTAACCAACGTTAGAAATCAACGTCAGCCTGACGTTGGGTTCTGACGTCAACCAGATTTTCATTTTCATCCAAAATTCAACGTCTGACCAACGTTGGAGATCGACGTCATCCTGACGTTGGGTTCTGACGTCAACCAGATTTTCATTTTCATCCAAAATTCAACGTCTGACCAACGTTAGAAATCGACGTCAGTCTGACGTTGGTTTCTGACGTCAACCAGATTTTCATTTTCATCCAAAATTCAACGTCTGACCAACGTTAGAAATCGACGTCAGTCTGACGTTGGGTTCTGACG
Organism: Carassius auratus; assembly: GCF_003368295.1. NCBI lineage: Eukaryota > Metazoa > Chordata > Actinopteri > Cypriniformes > Cyprinidae > Carassius > Carassius auratus. The sequence continues at coordinate 22,891,458 of NC_039256.1, forward strand.
TCAACCAGATTTTCATTTTCATCCAAAATTCAACGTCTGACCAACGTTGGAGATCGACGTCAGTCTGACGTTGGGTTCTGACGTCAACCAGATTTTCATATTCATCCAAAATTCAACGTCTGACCAACGTTGGAGATCGACGTCAATATGACGTTGGGTTCTGTCGTCAACCCGATTTTCATTTTCAACCAAATTACAACGTCTGACCAACGTTGGGATCCAATGTCAGCATGACGTTATATTGACGTCCGGTGCCTGCTGGGTAGGAACAAAATCAATATATCTAAACTTTTCAGCAGCCGGAGCCTTAACGCACACACCCTGACACACACTCTTCACCTCACCTTGCCGCTGCTGAGTAAGATTTAGTAAATCACATATCACCTGCTACTGTTCATCCAGAGACATGGAGCTAGATAGCACGTATATGGCTCAACACACACACACAATACATGAGAGATGTACATATGCACAAAGATGCAGAGAAAACGCAGAGGCACAGTGCCATCTGTAGGTCATTAAGAGAATGATGGTTTCAGCATGGGTGGCGATAACAGGCTATCAAGTTTTGCAGAGGAGGACGTCAAGTTCTTTGGATCACACAAGAAAAGTCTCAAAGAAATAATTGATTCTTTTATCCATTCAACAGTGATAAAGCTGTGGTTTAATCTGAGAACTTCCAGATTTTAGATAAAATGCACAGTCTTAGTGTGTATCTGATAGCACACAAGTGGAAAGAAAGTGTTCCCTGTTAGAAGCACAGACTGCTATTAGCAAGTTGATTTGTAATCTTCATGGTGTCATTCTGCTCATTAATATGAGAGCTCTGATATGTGCATTATTGGCTGTGGATGACGTGCATTAATCACTGTTTTATGATACAGGCCCACATCTACACAGCAACAAAGATGGCTCTCAAAATCAGCACAATCCTTCATTATGATCCATTGAGGAGAGGATACTAGAAACCTCTCAGACAGTCTGTCTGTATGTAAAGTACACCATGAGACTGAAGACCTCTGCTTGGGTGTCAATCTTCCTTGCTACTAAATCATGTGGGTCACAGCTGTGACCTATCTGCTAAGTGTCATTGCAATTAGCAATGCTGAAATTGAATGTCTTATTACTTACAGAAACACTATAAAAAAGACATCATTAGTAACATGTATAACCTTACTATGCTGCCATGGGGTACAATAACTGTCAGAAAGCAGTTACAAAGTCAAATGTAACGCCATCTCATAACCAGAAACAATGTGATAAGATCCCAACGACAATCAATTTGTCTGTCCAAACTAATAGCAACACAGTTACAAAACGCAACAAAAGTAAATATTGCAGCCAATTAGAAAGATGTGGATGGGATCGCTGCAAGCCCAATGACTACACTTGAATCCAAATGGATATATACATAGTCTAACTATATATATATATATATATATATATATATATATATATATATATATATATATATATATATATATATATATATATATATATATATTAAACCATTTTAATATTATTAAAAAGTGACTGATGTGTTTGCCATTGAATGCAGTTGTTTGTTCACATCGTGTTTTTATTTTAATTTATGTTGAAGATATAAGGGAAAACATCTATTGGCACTTTTCTCTTGCCTAAAAAATGCCATGCAAAATTATATTCCCACACTTTTAACACTGAATAAAGCATATACTCATTACCTGAGATAAGCACAAATGCCTATTCACACACATTATATGGTAATGTTGTGGGATTTTAGTAGGCTACATAATCAGCAATATGTATAATAGATGTACTCAAATAATTTGTTTGCTCTGAATGTCCATGGTGGTTTTACAGACAACATTAATTTTGTTTGTGCAACAGAGTATTAAATAATCTAAGAGATATTGCTGTGTATATTTAATATCAACTGAATACCACTGCTGTGCGTGGCTCTCCTTCTTCACCTTCCATATTCAAATCTTTAACTGCTCTCTCTAAATCGACTGAAAGTCCACAGGATGCAGATTAAACACCGTTTTTCTTTAGAAGCTCTAGATGAAATTACAATGACAGCAGATTATATTAGAAATATCTAAAATACACATAAACAGATGATTCAGTCAGCTGATTCACCTCCCACTGATGGAGATGTCAGATATATGTACAATCTTTCTATGCCACTGTGCTTTGTTTTGTAGCACCACTGGAAATACCATTTGTCACACTGATTATGTTAAGGCAATTAGATTAAATTATTTATTATTAAATATGATGAATTCAGTTTAAGAAGTCTTTAAGAAGTTCTGTTACAGATGAAAGTTAATAATAAATAAACACATTTCCCCTAAAGTAATCTTGTAGTGGAACGACAAGTGTGTGACAACAGTGTGTGTGGTTTATGCTTTGCCTATATTGCAGAGGCATTCGGCCATTAAAACCTGAAATCACCTACATTCACCTACACAATGGTTCCCACAAGGAATTCACATGCTTTTCTGAATAAAGTATTGGTTTTGGGCATACATAAAATATGTGGTTTGACTAAAAAGTGACAAACTCTCAGGGCCAGCAAATATGTAAGTGTCGAGACCTTCTAGTGGGCATTTAGTTACACAATCATCAAATATCTTATTTACATAATTAGAGACACAATTTGCTAATTTGTTGATTGCTTAAGACGAGTTTACTGAAGTTTAAACTAAAGTCCATCTTAAAGGGATAGTCTACTTAAAATTGAAAATGTTTAATTTACTCAACCTTGTGCTGTTCCAAACCTGAATTTCTTTATTTCTTAAGAGAACAAAAAACAACATATTCTGAAGAACCTTGGGATTTGAACAACATTGGACCCCTTGGACTTTTCAGAATTTGGAATGACGCAAAAGTCTGTAAACCACAACCGCATTTTCAATTTCAAATTCAAGTAATCAGTGTCATGTCATGATGTAGTTGGTGGTTGTATTTGAGGGTTATTTTTATTTTTTATTTTTTTAAATGTCAGTAGATTATTTGGTACTATAAATTGGCTGTAAAATACTGTGATTGCGATACTGTGTACGATTTCCTTATGGTGTATTATTCATTGTGACAAGGTGTTTCATAACAGCATGAATCGCAATGAAGGCCCAGACTTAAAATGCAAATTCATGGGGTGCCAATGACTGTAACCGCTTGTACACTAAGAACTTGAAGCAAAATACTGTCATGCATGAGTGTTTTTCTTTGTTTTACTCAGAATATTTTGTGCCACTTTCGCTTGGCTGTTGCTGAGGTACTATATATTTTTTTTCAATATTGGTTTAGTGTTACCTCCCTGTAGCTATCTATTTTCATTAAATAAAAAAATAAATAAAAAATAAAAACACCTCCAGAGACATTAGCTACGGCTGAGTGAAGTAATTCATCACTGCGTGCTCTTCAAATACACAGGAGTTGCGTAAAGCAACATTAATGCATTGTTCACCAAACACAATATTCTCATTTTTTAAACAGTAACTCTGTGATAAACCTCAGTGACCTAAAAATACATTGTGGGCAGTATTACAGAAACGGTACTGTTGAACTAGGATCAGTAGAAAATGAAAGAGAGAGAGAGAGAGAGAGAGAGCAGCCTCAGTTGTGCCTGGGTGAATAGACACGTTTGAAGGAGTGTGTGGGTCGGAGATGACAACGGGGCATTTTCATTTGACTTCTAAGTGCTGGAAAATGCAAGATGCAAGGCTGACAGGTCATGTAAGTTATGAGAGGGTGAAAAACATCTCAGAATGTTACTGCACCAACACACATACACACAAACCAGCCTGAGAGAAACAAACACACTCTCCACACAAATATTAGCATGCACAAACAATTCCCGCCCTGTGGTGTACGTCCCCAGTGACAGAGAATTGATGAACGAAATCATGATTCCGTCACCATAACATCTGGCTGCAGATCCAGCTTCAGATCTGTGTTTTTGAACCAAATCCGTCTCACCTATGCCTCAAGGTGTCATTGAAAGAGGCAGGGTGTTGGTATATCCTGCACGTTTGGCTCACAGCACTCCACTAAAGAGCCGTCAGTGCGGAACATTCTGAATAAAGAAAGTCATTTAGCTGCATTTTGCTGCCGGACAGAGAATAAGTGATTGCCCTGGGCTCCTCTCTACTTGCTCTCAAAAACAAAGTCATAATTGAGGTCTTTGTAGAGGAGAACATTAGACTGTGAAACATTTATGCGCGTTCGCCTGCCGAATAATAAGAATGCCGGCAGTGTTGTCTTTTTAGTAATAAAAAACACAAACATTTGCATAAGTTATTTTCCTTTATTACCAAATGCAATAATGAGATGTTTGTGCTACCAGATGATTCTAAGAGAGTGTTAACAATGTCAGATTTACAGAAGTGAGTAGGGCCCCATGAAAGCAAAATTTGAGCTACAAAAAAAAAATTAAAATAGAAAAAACAGTATAATATGGATTGTCATGGAATTTGGCATATTTTGGATGAATACATCATAAATTATTATTATTATTATTATTATTAAAATTTAATTAAAAAGGAATCCAGGACACTTAAAATGTCAATTGTTAAAAAAATTAATACATCTGTTAAATTTTGTTTGTTTGTTTTTTTTAACATTCTTACGCATTACTGAAATGTAATTTTACAATAAAAATGTAAATCCAAAATAAATACCTGACTTAATAAATAAAAAGGAAAAAAACTTAATTAAACTAAATTAAAACAATAAAGGGAAACAAAGCGCCTAAGTCAGATATTCTAAACTAAATCTAGTAAAAACTAAAATCTAAACTATTGGCTGTAAAATGTTATATTTAATGAGTCAGAAGCACTGAAATAAACATAAACATATGTAAATATATTGATATATCTTATATCTTGTCTAAGAACCAGTAGCAAAGTCAGTGGACGAATACAGGGATGATTTTCTGGTAGATGTTAAGAGAAATAAACACCTAAAGGTTATACTGTCGAAGAAAAAAAAAAAAGTCACGGATCTCTGTGTTTATCAATTATAAATTGCCAATCACAATAGTAGAAAACCAAAGTCATAGCTCTTAGATATACACCTCTTATTCAATCCTATTTCATTATCATTTATAGCACAATTGTTTATACAATTTTTTTTATTTATTTTTTTTGTCTGCGTGTTGGTGTCTCTGTGTACTGGAAGCTTATGTCACTAAAACAAATTCCTTGTATGCGCAAGCATACTTGGCAATAAAGCTCTTTCTGATTATGATTATGATTCTTACATCTACTGTTTTAAATGCATGCTAATCAAAGATACTTAAGAGAATACCATAGTAATACTGCCAAAACATATTAGGGAGAGAGGGGGAATTGTGAAAAGAGAGGAAATGATCACGTGCAAACATCCAATATTAGCAAATAAATTAATCTAATATAAACCAAAACCAAAATCACTAATGTCTCTAAAAAAATATTAAAAATAAATGAACAAACATGTTATTGTTATAGTCCAAAACACTATAATAATACCATGTCACATTTTGGCTCTGTGTCTATATGCTGTATGTAGCCTTCATTATTCAGTTGTGGAAAAGAACTAATCTTTAAAACTTTAGTGGGAGATCCACATTAGGACAGCAGCCGAATCTTAATCTCAGTTTTAAAAGAAGCTGTCTCTAGCACAACCCTGTTGACCGCTTCACTAGTGAAGTAGGAAAAGGAATTAAGACATTATTATAAATTCCAGGTAAACAACCACTTTTCACACATGCATAACAGTGTTGTGGAGAGGTGTTGGATGTAATGACAGCATTTACTGTTTAAATGCTAATATTTACATAGGCGAAAATTTCATTAAACTAATTGAAATCTTTTGTTTTAGCCATTTCATATGTCATGTAGCATGTAACTCCTATGCTGTAGGAGACTGACATATGACAACACTGATTGGTCGATGGCACCAAATGACCATGCACAAGTCTTCCAATCCTTCAACTGTTGTGATGGCAAAAGGCAGCAGAGAAGAAAATTTAAGTCCATTTCATGCTTTCAAGAGCCTTTAAAAAAAAAAAAAATGGATCAAACACCTTCAAAGCACATGGGTACTTCTGAAAAACTATCAATAGAAAAAGATGCTTTTTGAATAAAGATGGTTACGACATGACATTTGCAATGACAACGTAAGATGCAACTTCTCAGAAAAAAAGTACAAATTACCAGTTCAGAAGCATGTGTCATCCTAAACCAGACGGTAGACTCCAGACATCATCAGTCTAGACAGTGTTATTTTTTTTTCTTCCCTAAATCAGGAAATACTCTTGCATTATGGACATGATAAAAAAGGACATGACATTTTGGTAAATTATAATGTGTTTTAGAAACTCTGTATTGAAATGTATAATTCAGAAACAGCCATAGCAACATATGTAATACATAAAATATATTTTTTTTTTTTTTTTTTTTTTTTTTTTTTCATAGACACATTAATGGGGAAAAGCCAATGTTATAAATGGACATCACATCACATATTATAGGATATTTGTGAAATATATGTAACTGTCAGGACTGAAATGCAAAAATCATAAAAGCAACATTTGCTCTAAATGAAGACTGAACTAAGAGGTTACTAATATATAGGAAGTTTCAGCTATGAATGTTGTTTGTGTAACATAAAAAAAAATACAGACTAATTAATTATGATTAAGTATTACACAAACACTAATTAATTGTAATTCTAAGAGGTCTTACATTTGCAGAAGGAGGAATTGATACAGCCTAATGTATTAATTAAATAAAAAAATAAAGAATAAAAAAATAAAAAATATTGAATTAAATATATATGAGCGCTGCACATTTTAAAAGTAAAAAACATGACACTGTTTCATGTTCTACATCCTTGAGGTTTCAAGGCAGTTTGCAATCTATCGAGCATATTATTATTTATTTATTCATATTATTATATTATTTATGTATTTCTGTATATATCTTTTTTATTTATTTATTATTATTATTTTGACAGCCATTTCTCTTATCATTCTTTTTTTGTCCAAACCTTCAATAGGTACAAATATGGTAAGGTACTTACAGCAATTATTCCTATTTATATAGGACAAATATGTTGTCTTTGCACCTTTTCTTCATGAAAGCTCCTTAAAACATGCCCACTTTGAGACAAACACCCCTTAAATTAATAAAAGACTTATTTCTTTCATACAATATAATCTGCATATTGGTCAACTGAACAAAATAGGCGGGACATTCTCTAAAGCCGTGTGAAAGCCAAGAAAGAGAGAGGGATTTCTTTAGAATGAAATGTGATCTGTATTGCTTTGTGAGTAATGGAGGCAGATTCAGTGTTTCATTAAGTTGGCCGAAGTGATGTATCATCCCTCTCTTCTCAGTAACGTTGCATTAACTTATTAGCTTTACTCTCTCAAACTCGCGCTCCCGTTTTCACTTGTTCTCTCTTTCCCCTCGTCTGTCATTGAAACATAATCACCCTGTAAAAGCAAAGATAATAAAAGCAGAGGGAATAAATGACCCTAAGAGACACAGGGAAAGAGGGAAAGAGACAGTTTACAAGATATTTGCTTCCTTAATTTTGTCACTATGACTCAATAGGCAGACTGACAGTGGGTCATAAATGTGGTTGTGAAGGTTGCATCTGATATGTGTGTGTGCGTGTGCGTGCTAGTCAAGTGCACATGTGTGCACATTTGTATGTGTATTAATGGCTCTCTGCATGAATGCAGACAGTTCATTACTGAAGCTGTCCTCTATCCAATGATAAAGCCTTTTTAATTATGCTTCATGAAACAATATTAAAGATTATTGGGGTGTGCCTAATTTTTCTAGACAGTGCCACTCCTCTCCGGGATGGATGCCACCGTGGGACAGATGAGAATGACTGATGGCGGAGTGAACTTCAGAGACATGGCAGGCAGGCGCTTGAGAGAATTAGGGCTTACTCAGCTCTTTTGGTCCATCTAGATGAGAAGCAAGACGTTACTGGCATTTTAATACCGACAAATACTTTTAGCAGTAATGCGTGAGATGTAGTGTACAGTCAGTCAGTTTTTATGGAAATTATTTTTGCAATAACGATAACTGATTGTACATTATCCATCAATACACTGTGACTCAGCAATTACAAATGCAGACATTACTGTAGCGTATCAGACCCGAACCAAACAAATTAAAGAGTCGATCGGGACTGTGGTTGGAACATGAGTCGAATTCCTCAGAAAGACAACAGGAGGTTGTAAATCATTCCTATTAGAACAATTATTGTCAATTTCAATTCGGAGAAGAGGTTGTCAAATTTGGGGCAAGTAATCAAGATGCAATGCCGGCCAGCACATGTAAACCTATGAGAGTAATGCACAAGATCCTTGGATTGACTTCCCCCACCTAGCAGAAACAGACTGAAATTCCTTAGGGGACCTTTTAACCTCTGGTCTCCACAGAAATCTTTATGTCTGAGAATGGCACAAGAACTGTCTTTTAATGAACTCAAAAAGACTTATAAATGAATATCAGTCCATTGCTTAACTCCATATTCATTTATATGTAACCCACACATTTGCCTATCATGTTTATAATCACGTATTGTGTATGTCTTTTAAATAACTATTGGATAGCTCAAGGATTCATATTCATGTTTGGTATATGTGTGTTTGAATCTGTTAGCTTGAAACAGTCCTGACCATCAGTTATTTGTCAAATGTATCATATTCTTGTTATAGGAATCATCTCCAAAATTAGACCCTGCAAGAGCGGGAAAATTCAGACCCTGTGCTTGATAAGATAACATATGATTTATGATGCCCCCAAGCAAAGACAATATCTAATTGGTCAAGACAACATTTGAGGTGGGGCAAACAGGCCAGTTTAAATACTTAGGACACCATAAAATCCTGCTTTTAGCTTTTAACTTGCGTCTAGCTTCTGACAGTAAGCGTTCTTTGAACAGGGTTCCAGCGTGCTTCGGCCTGCATGCCTGCTGCTACTTAGCCACGATGAGAAGAAACACCTCCTAGTTTCGTCAAACTTTACTTCTGTTCCTTTACATTAGTTTTTTTTTTTTTTTTTTTTTTTTGAGAGTTTCATGTTCTGAGTTAAGTTTTGTAACTGCGTGTCACTGAGTCTGACCTCGAGTGCCCGTTTAACTTCAACCAGCCACACAATCCGCATTGTCAGCCAACGCCCAACCACGGGCTTCCCAAGACGTCACTTCAACGACTGAACTTCCAGCCAATCAGCAACATCGGGAAACCCCCTTTCAAAGACAACAAAGGAAACCCATTTACACAGGAGACACAAGTAACTCGGTATATCTAACGGTATAGCTAATATAATTTTAACCTCATTGAGGAACTCAATGCGAGCGCTAATTACGTGATTGATGGCTGTTCATGTCTATGCAATTTAACGCACTGCTGTAAACTTGGGATTCCACATTTTCATTCTCTTAAACTCATCTTTCCCTAAATTTCTATCTTCTTGCAACTTGTATGAATGTGTGAGTGCGTGTGCTTATGTGTTAGATTAGTTTATATGTCTTATATTTATCTAATAAAGTCTTATTCATATTGAAAAGAGATGTATATTGTATTTTGTGCTTACAAGTTAATGTCTTAAACTGCCGATCTTGTTACTGTGCTAATTAATAGTGTTTTCACTATAGTTTGGATATTAATACTCAGTGCAGATTTGATGTTAAACGGCTCGTTCAGTGAATCGCAGGGCGTCTCAGTGATCAGCCGTGAAACAGTGATTCTGTTTAAATTCCCTTGAAATCTTAAATGATTCCCTTTGAGCTAAATTGACAAGTTTCCCTTACATTACATATGAATTTTAAATGTTTTATGATCAAAACAATAATACATAAAAATAAATAATAATTTAGAAGTTACAGTTTCACTGTAAGAAAAAAAAAGTGTGTAATTTTTATTGAAAAAAAAGCCAGTGCTGCAGTAAAACCTATTAATTAGCTAAAGGAATAGTTCACCTCAAAAATGTCAATTCTGTCATCAATTGCTCATCCTCAAGTTGCTCTAAACCTGTATGAATTTCTTTCTTCTGCTAAAGACAAAATATATTTTTTAAGAAATACAAAGTTCTGACATTAAATTCTAGATGGCGCTGGCCGACAGGTTCCATACTCAGCTGTAGCAGTTGCATTGCGCTTCAGAAACCCTACACCTTCCCCAGCTCCACCTGTATAGATATGCTACATGGTAATCTCATGTATGCTATATATGCAGGGTCACAGCAGCATGATCTTTAACCTGTTAATTGTATTTTTTATGTAATTTTATTTATTTATGTTTTTTAGGGGTGCAATGATAAATCGATTCGTGGATCGATTCTGCAATTTTCAGAATGCATTGAGTTTCTCTCTGGAATCGATTCTAAGCTTAGTTTGACAGTTTGACTATAGATAGAGAAAATTGGAAGATAAAAAATAGGAAAATGTTGGAGGAACAAAACATTTTGAAAAAAGGATTAAGACCAGACAAGAGGTAGGACACACGTAAATATCAGAGCAGAACTCAAGGAGAAAACTCAAGGAGCAGGAAGGGCTCGAATCGGATGCTGAAGTTGGGTGGCTTCTTTTTAATAGGTGAGTAACGTTGATTTTGCATCGTTTCACACAACTTATCTGTGTTGGCTAATGTTTGAATGCTTGTGTGTCATCTCACCCTTGTTTCCATGATTGTCATCAGGGTTGTGAACGTATGTGTAGGGTGAAGATAGAAAAAAAGGGGACAAATCATGTTGGGGTATGGGCGCGTTTCTTTTGGTGCTATCAAATATTAACATTTAGCAAAAATCACTTATAGTGCACTTTTAAGAATGTCTGTTTCTAAAGCACTCAGTTCCATCTGCTGTTAAAAACTAAGCTCAGAATCTATTCCAGAGAGAACCGCGATGCATACAGAAAAATCACAGAATCGATCCACAAATCGATTTATGGTCACACACCTAATTTTTTCAGTAACGCTTACTGGGGTGTCTTTTGTTACATTTTAGGTTATTTGTTTAATTTGAATTTGGTTTCAGAAGAGTTTTTAGTTACCCTGATGGTGTTTTGTCTGTGTATAGCCCCTTTCACACTGCACGTCGGACCCGCAATATTCCCGGAACATTGCCGGGTTGCCTTCTGTGCGAAAGCAACCACGTCCCAGGATTGATTACCGAATTGAACCCGGGTCGGGGACCTAGTAACATTGCGGGGTTCGACCCGGGACGAGCGCTGTGTGAACAAAAGCCAGATCTAATTCCGTGTCTAAGTGATGCCTTATCGCGCGACTCTTTTATCGGCCGTTTTGAAGGAAGATCAACATTTGCGACGAAAACATATGTGCAAACTGTAATGAAGCAGAGATCAGTTAGTTCCTCACTTTCCGCGCTGACGCGGAGATCGTTTGCTTGCTTCAGTGAAAGTATAACGTGCCTAGCGTTTTCGACTCGTACATTACACGTCACGCGCTGATGTCACGTGTCGTTATGGGATCTGCATGGGTTGTGTGTGAAAGCACGCACATATACCGGGTCATCACTGGCAGTCTGAAAGTGCAAAATCTAGCGACCTGGGAACAATTGGAGGAACACTTCACCTGTGTATTTGCCGGAATGGTAGTGTGAAAGGGGCTTATGATCCTGTGTAACATAAACATACAACTACAGACAATGTTCTATGGACGGGCCACTTACAATGAGCTCTGATTCATCATGTGGCTCTCTATTGTACTGGTGGTTATTAGTGAAACAAATTCTGGTAATTCTAATAGACTGGTATTTTAACAGTATATCAGTTAAGATTTTTATTTTATTTTATTATTATTTATAAAAAATACAGAACCAATGAAAATGTCACCAAGACAGGATATTTTTTAAAGTGTGTATATTATCTTACATTTTCTGAAAAGTTGATCACAATGTATAAAACATCCAATGATGCAGCAATATTACAGTTACTATATATATATATATATATATATATATATATATATATATATATATGCATACATGCATACATACATACATACATACATACATAATATTAATCAGTTTGCTACGAACATACTACGAAAATTTACTTTTACTTCATGTCCTTGTTTGTTTGCAAATGCAAAGCATGCTCAATGCCTTGAATACATTTAATTGACCAATTCACTTCAAATAATAATAATACAATAAGCAGTTTATTAAAGAGGATCCACTTGAACAGTGCATTTCAATGGGAATTCATCTAGCAAAATATCAAACAATTAAATAAACTTAATCTTAGTTATTAAAATAAAGAGTCAATTCAGAACAAATTCCTTTTCTAATTAAACGTGCTGATACATAATTAGTCTTTTATTAAAAAGAGAATGTCCGCAAACACTCATAAAGCCTGACAGAGAGAGGCTGGATAAGACGTGGGAGGGAATGCGTGATTTTTATTATTTTTTTATTTTTTTTGCTTTCATTTTATAAATGTGATTACCCTGGACTTATTTCAAAACAAAATTTTCTCAAATATTAGCTAATGTGAATTATCTCTCTCTCTCTCTCTCTCTCTCTCTCTCTCTCTCACTCTCTCTCTCTCTCTGGTGTGTTGCATGCTGGGTAGCGAGAGGGTGCGCATGTGCGAGTGTGGTGGAAGAGTGGAGTGTGTTGGTTTGAGCGAGCGAAAAAACTTTTCTTCTTATCTAATTTTTTCTTTGTTCCCCTCTTTGGTGTTAAATTTAATTATTATTTAGTAAAAGTACTTTTGTATTTTTAGCCGCTCGCGGCTTTTGTCGCGTGACGGTATGGCATCTGACACTGCACAGGTAAACCCACACGTGTCCATGAGAAATGGGTGCAGGTGTGTGGTCGAGCCCGGTGTTAGCGTGGAGGATGTTCTCGTGGTGGTGGGAGAATTGATTGGTTTTGAGAATATTCTCTCAGCATCACGAATGAACAAGGCGATTGTAGTGTTTTTAAAAACGGAACAGTTAGTGAATCAGCTGACAGAGAGCGGGATTTGGATCAATGAAACTTTTGTGCCTGTGACTCCCTTGGCGGCTCCGGCCACGAAAGTAACAATTTCAAACGTGCCACCTTTTATCTCAAATGAAGCCATCATTAAAGAGTTGATTCGTTATGGAAAAATTGCTAGTCCAGTTAGAATGATCCCGCTGGGATGTAAAAACACGGCATTGAAACACGTCCTTTCGTTCAGGCGGCAGGTTTTGATGTTTCTCACTTCTCCCGAGCGCACTTTAGAGATTTCGTTCCGCGTGAGTCATGGAGAAAGTTCATATATGCTGTATGCGAGTACTGATAATCTTAAGTGTTTCGAATGTGGAAATTTGGGCCACAAACGTTTCTATTGCCCGCACAAAAAAGTGGACAATGAACAGCCTTTGCCTGTCGTTTCAACCGAGAGCGGATCGTCAAAAGATAACAACAGTTCGGATATCGTGGAAATTACAACGGCAGGAAAAAAAGTGACAGAGAAAAGGCCTGCTGAACGAATCATCGGGGATAATGAGGTGAGTGAAAGCAATGGTGAGAAAGCTGGATGTAGTTATGCTGTTGTCAGGCATTCAAATCATGAAGTTGAAGATGTGGTTGAGAATGTGACACAGACAGATGTACAAACAGTGGAGGAAGGCTCAGTAGATGAGTTGGATGGAATGTCTCAATGTACAGATGATAGCATGAAAGATGATGATCAATGGGTGGAAGGTGTAGATATGCCAAGAGTGGCGAAGGAAGATTTGTATACTGTGGCTGAAATCAGTGAATTTCTTGATGAAACGAAGGGTAGAAAAGTTGAAGTTAGTGATTTTTTTCCAGACTTGGAGAAGTTTATAACATCTGTTATGTGGGCAAGGAGACATAGCAATCATGAAGAGCTTTCACAGCAGAAGCGTTTTAGACTAAGAAAACACATCACTGCAATTCGACATAAAGGTAAAACTGAAAAATTTGGACCAAAGAGGGGTAAAAAATCTAACTAATAATCACTATGGGTAATACGCTTTTCTTATTGTCTGTCTTTTTTCTCTCTCTTCTTCTGATGGACACTTTACGGGTGGGATCCTTAAATGTTAATGGGATGAGGGATAGGAAGAAGGCAGGAAATATAATAGAATTTATCAGGTTGAAAAATTTAGATGTGATTTTCCTGCAAGAAACTCATAGTGATATGAATAATGAGGTTGACTGGCGACTGTGGTGGGGTAATGAGTGTGTTCTTACTCATGGGACTAACCTGAGTGCAGGAGCTGCAATTCTTTTTTCTCCTACCACTAAAGTTAGAATTCTGTCAAAAAAAGAAATTGAACCAGGACGGTTATTGGCAGTTAGAGCTGATATTAATGGTCTGTTTTTTGTTTTTGTTAATATATATGCACCTAATATTGGATCTGATAGGATAAATATTTTTAATAAATTGAAGATCTTCTTAAAACAACAGCAGGTTAATGATTTGATCATTTTAGGAGGGGATTGGAACTGTACACTTGATCCATCTCTTGATAGAAATGGAGAAGAACCTAATTTTCAGTCACCTACGGTTTTAGCTAACATTGTAAAAATTTCTAACTTCACGGATAGTTGGAGAGAAAACAATCCTATGGTAAAACAATATACTTGGGTAAAGGTGAATGAGGGGAGAATTTCAGCTGCACGTTTAGATAGATTGTATTTATCAAATAATATGAAAAATAGAGTTGTACATACAGCTATTATCCCCACATATTTTACTGATCACAAGCTTATTACTGTTGACTGTACTTTGATATCGAGAAGAAATAAGAGGTCATATTGGCATTTTAATGTAAAGTTACTTCAAGATAAGTTTTTTTGTGAATCCTTTAAGCATTTTTGGGAAACTTGGAAAAGCGAAAAATGCAGATATGAAAACATAATTCTCTGGTGGGAAATTGGTAAAACACATATAAGAGAATATTGTCAACAATATACATCTTACTCAACTTTGTGTTTGAAACGAACTTTGGAAGGGATTGAGAAAGAAATTCTAGTCATTGAAGAGAACATGATGAGAGATCTTGATGCGTATGTACAAGAGTGGAGTGATAAGAAATTAAAGTTGAGTTCTGTTTTAAATGAGAAAGTTAAGGGTGCTCTTGTGAGGAGCAGGTTTATGTTATTGAAAGATATGGATGGGCCTACTTCTTTTTTTTTTAACTTGGAACATAAAAGTGTACAAGAAAATAAAATGCTTAGTTTGAAAAACAGTAATGGTCATGATACAAGCGATCCCGTAGAAATGCGAAGATTGGCAGTGGACTTTTATTCTAAGTTATATTCTGCTGAAAACACAGATGAGAAGAGCCAGAATGAACTTTTACAGAACCTTCCCTGTTTAAACGCTGAAGATAAAAAAACTTTGGAATCAGAACTTACCTTTGGTGAATTAAGTGCTGCGGTATCAGGACTTGCCTCAGGTCGTACCCCAGGTATAGATGGTCTACCTGGTGAGTTTTATAAGCACTTCTGGACCTTAATTGGAACTGATTTCCACGAAGTACTAAAAGAAGTTTTTCGAATAGGTTTGATGCCTAAAAGCTGTCAACGAGCAGTTTTAACCCTACTTCCCAAGAAAGGTGATCTTACCTTAATAAAGAACTGGAGACCGGTTGCACTTTTATGTTCCGAATATAAACTAATATCAAAGTGTTTGGCTAACAGGTTAAACAAGATAATGCACAGAATTATACACAAAGATCAATCCTATTGTATAAAAGATAGATGTATCACTGATAATTTGCATTTAGTGCGTGATGTTATTGATTATGCCTTGGAAAATAATGTTGATATAGGAATTTTATCATTAGATCAGGAAAAGGCTTTTGATCGAGTTGATCACCAGTTTCTTTTCAAGGTTTTAAAGGCTTTTGGTTTTGGAGACAAGTTTGTTTCATTGATAAAATTGTTGTATAATAATGCCACATGTATGATAAAAATGGCGGGTGGACTAAGTGTTCCTGTTAAGGTACAAAGAGGCATAAGACAGGGATGCCCACTCTCAGGGCAACTATATAGTTTGGTCATTGAACCTCTCCTCTGTAAATTGAGAGAAAAGCTAACGGGGTTACAGACAAATGTTCTAAATTGTAATGATTGTGTGAAAATCTCAGCATATGCTGATGATATCACTGTGGTTTTAAGAAATGGATATGATGTTCAGGTTTTAAAAGATATTTTGCTGAGTTATGGGAAAGCTTCATCTGCCAAAGTAAATTGGGATAAAAGTGATGCACTATGGTGTGGTGTGGATTATAATGGACCGCAGCTTCCAGCTAGATTACAGTGGGGAAGGGCTGGGTTAAAGTACTTAGGGGTATTTTTAGGTAGAGAGGAATATAAGAAACAGAATTGGGAGGGCCTGATGGAAAAGGTGAGTGCAAGGTTGTCTCACTGGCATTGGCTGCTCCCCCAGCTATCGTACAGGGGAAGAGTTTTGGTCTGCAACAACCTTGTTGCCTCATCCTTATGGCATAAAATGACTGTCTTAGAACCCCCTGAGGAATTGGTGGAAAGTGTTCAAAAACGTCTGGTGAATTTCTTCTGGTCTGGTCAACATTGGCTGAGAGCATCTGCGTTATATCTACCTAGACAAGAAGGAGGCCAAGGATTGGTGGACATTAGAAGCAGAATAAAGACTTTCAGGCTTCAGACGGCAAAAAGACTACTTTATGGAAAAGATGTAAGCTGGACTGGAGTAGCTTGTGCCCTCTTAAGAAAAGCAGGCAATATGGGGCTAGACCGACATTTCTTTCTAATGGACACTCAAGGAATGGATTTGTCTGGACTGACACCTTTTTATCAGTCTATGTTGAAAGCCTGGAAAATATTAAATGTATCAAGGAATCTCCAGGATGTGAGAGGCCTTTGGATGAGAGAGGAACCCCTGCTGTACAATCCTGTTGTGGACTTGGACAATTTGAAGTCATCAACAATGAGGACTGTTTTAAGGAATGTTGGAATAACAAAGATTGGACATTTAATAACAACGAATGAATGGATGTCTGCTGAGATGCTGGCCGCTAAGCTGGGGGTGAGGTCAATTCGCTTGACACAGAGACTGTTGAATGAGCTCTTTGAACGTGTGCCAACGGATTTTAAACGTGGTTTGGAGACATCAAATGAAGATATAGATGTTCCTTTCCCAGAGTTAAAAATTGCACCTGCTTTTAATGCTTTTCAAGAAAGGGAAGGGATTTTGCTTACCTTCAAGACTCCTGAAATGGAACTTTTCAGTGAAACTGGGAAAAAAGCACTGTATGTCACATGTGTCAAAGTCTCACATATGAACTCTTTAGAAGGACTAAAAGAATCTAAATGGCAGGAGGATTTTGGACCAGGCACTTCCCCTAAAAGAAGCTGGGGGACCTTGTACAAACCTCCCATTGAAAAAAGGTGCGGGGACCTTCAGTGGAGAATTGTGCATGGTTTAATAGCCACAAACAGATACAGAGCACACATTGATCCACAGGTAGGGGAGGAATGTCTATTTTGTGGGCAAACAGAAACTGTTTTGCATTTGTTTTTTTACTGTGGTAGACTTGAAGCTTTGCTATCTCAAATAGAAGAATGGTGTAGAATTTTAGGAGAAGTGTTCTCACCTGTACTTTTTATTTATGGACCCATGTATAAAAAAAATAGAAAGCAGATCCACGTGATGCTAAACTTTTTGTTTGGGCAGGCCAAAATGGCAATATGGCTGTCACGTAAAGGTAAACTAAATGGTGTGGGGTCAACCGATGCAGTGGCTATCTTAAAGGGTTTAGTCAAATCAAGGCTAACGGTGGAACATGCGTACTATCAACTGATTAAAGACATAGAAACATTTAAATATACTTGGGGAGTGGAAAAGTGTTTATGTGAAATTGATATTGATGGTTCTCTGCAAATTAATTTCTAATTGTTTTTATTTCTCTTAAACAACGAATGGTTTGTTTTTCTGATCTGTTTTTAAACTGTGAGGTGTTTAGAAAATTTTTAAATTGTAATATTTATTACGTATGGTGTGGTGGAATTTGTGTGTAGTTATATTATGTGTAGTAATGTAATTATGTAATTTGTCCGAAAAATGGTAAATTAAAGGATTGTCAAAGTCAAAGTCTCTCACTCTCTCTCTCTCTCTCTCTCTTTCTCTCTCTCTCTCTCACACACACAAGCACAAGCAAAGGCAAGCCACACAAAGATGGTCTGCACTGATGCATTTAATCAGAGGGGCATTTTCAGTGGAGGGAAAGTAATCATTTTTGCACAATAAGGTCCATCTGAAAACGTCCACTCACATTTGTGTGGTGGCAGCATGCAGCCCAGTGGATGCATTATGTATTCCAGTGATAGATTAGACTCATAGTATGTGTGCTACCCTCTTGATGCTGAATGTCACCTTCTTTAATCATTCTTCCTCAAACAAACAATTTGAGTCCACTCTATTCCAAAAAAAAATAATAATAAATTAAGCCCAACTGAAGAGAAACCACTCCACTAGGAGTGCTGTGTCATTTAGAGAATGAATTGCAATCGCTGACGCAACAAAAAGTGATAGATGCATGTGAGAGGTTCCTGGAATGAAAGTTCACATTACATTATTTTTATAATTATCATAAGAAAATCTTTCAGCACCACTGGATATGATGGTGCAAATTTTATGTAATTATGCACTTCCTCAAATAAGATATAATTAGAGTTAGCCCCATTCCTTGCAAAAAGCAAGAAAAAAAAAAAAAGTAAAATGTTTATTGTATAAAATATCATAGACTAACATAAAATTAACCTATCAGTGTAATTGCCAAAAGGCTCACTACTATAAAACACAGACTGACATTCACGACCATGCAAGCACAAAAGGATTAAAAACTGTGAAATCAGTAGGCCTTCTCATTACACATTAAGGGGTTTACCAGTAGTTTGTACCAGCCCACCATAATAATATTTTCATTTTTATTAGCAATACGTTTTATATTTGTAAGAAATATTTGAAGAGTTCATTTGCAAAAACAGATAACTCTTTTTTTTTTTTTTTTCAGGAATCGTGTTTTTTTTTTTTTTTTGTGCATTACAAGTATTATAAATCAAACTGCACTTAGGTTGTTTTGATTAAAGGGCTGGTTCATTGCAATTTCTCTTTTTTAATGTTAGTGTGTAACATTGCTGTTTAAGCATAAACAATAACTGCAAAGTTACGAATCTAAAAGTTCAAGGCAAACTGAGAAATCATCTTTCAAATTCTGTCAGTTTAATGCCTACAAAAATGGCTGGTAGGGACTATGAGTTACTTCGCAACATAACAAACCCAGATAAATCTTAAGGACATGCTGGAAAGAGGAAGAGGAAGAGAAAATTAACGTACCTGTAAAAATCTATTTATATATTAATTGTGATTCTGTATTTATTTATTTATATATTTTTTAAATGCTGTCACTATGCCCTCCATATCCAAAGACTAACGTAGGTTCTGTTCAATTTTGAATTAGTGCCAGTGCTGACAGCCTCTCTTGACTCATTGTTGACCTGAGGTATGTTTTTATTATATTTACTAGTTTTATTAGTTGCCAACTAATTATATTAACTCAACTTATATAATTTAGAAGAGCTAAATAAACAATGTCAACTAAGTGCATGTAATGATATTTATTTATATTGATTTGTGTGCTCCACACTGGCAGCAAGACACAGTACCCAGTAAAGCAAACTAATCATGGGTGACATGGGTTTTCTTAATGAAAAGTCTGTAACATAGTTTGGTTAAAATCCCTCAATGGTAGTGTAAAAAAAAAAAAAAAAAAAAAAAAAAATTGTGACATTGACATTTTCTGACCCTGTCAAAAACAGCTCTTTTCAGTGCAAGCCATTTTGTAGCATTTTCCTTTAAATGTTAATGAGCTCTGCTGACCCCGCCCCTCTCTTCCAGCTGCTCTCAGAGAGACTGTTTACTTTAGCCACATTCATCGTGAAACCTGCTAATTAGCACATTACTAGCAAAGGCAATTTGCAATGATTCATAAATAAAAAAAAACTTATACTCCTGTTGGTGAAGCTGGATCACAAATGATTCGCGTAAAGATAAAAGCATTTACGTAGATTGGGGGCACAGTCACTTCAGAAACAAATTTAATCCACTACATTGTTGTCAGCTCAGATGTAGGATGTAAATGACAACCGCTATGTTCAGTATTACATCTAACAACTGAACACCTCAATCGCTTAGGATACATTCTTGTCTACATCTGGTATGTCATCGAAACAATGGTGGACTGGTGACTAAGGTAAGACACTAGTCCAGTCTGTGCTGAAAAGCCACTGTCAATCAAACTATCATGGGAGGGGCTGTGTGTTGTCACAGAGACAGGCATCTGAGATCGGCTCGATTTGAGAAAGAGGGTGGATTTTAACATTATAGGGTGGTTCTGTACACGCACTACCATCACACATTTCAGTGCAAACAACTTGTAAAAGTGCATGTAGCATCTGATGACCCCTTTAAAGCACAGCTGTTTTGACATTGGCTTGTCAGATAGTTTGCTTCATCCATTGCTATCTTATCACCTTCAATAGTGGTTAAATTTGGCGGATTCAACCGCATAATTTTTTACACTTACGTTTGTCATTCCTGGAACAGTATACTTGGACGGTCCTCTGAAACTTTTCTTTAAACTGTGAATGTACTGAGACACCAAGCAAAGGGCGCTTGCATAGTGGTGCAACTGTCCGAGCTTGCTCACATGAAAACTGCTCATATAATCAATAAATAACTACACAATGACTAGCACATCCAGTGTAACACGAGAGGGGGCCCCCTAGGGGGGATGCAGATATATGGCTTCATGTTATATTAATAATGACATTTCCAATTGTTCAAATGGTCAGCTGTCGGGGGCCCCAACAAAATGCGGTGCCCCAGGCAATTGCCTGCCTTGCCTGCCCTATTGCTACGCTTCTGATTAAATGTCATGGATCTTGATGGCTTCATGAGCATGCTGCCAAAAATGGAGGAAGTTCAGGAGTAGGGGAAACAGGACTGAGAGCAATGGTATGAAATTGGTCTGATGGACTGCATTCTAAACATCAGAAAATCCCAGTACAACAGAGGTGGAGAATGAAAAAGATCTAAAGATTGAAAGGATGAAATGACTGGTTCTCCCAGAGAGCATCGCATGTGCCCTGAATTCACTGATATGCTCCCAGATGTCATGGGCTACCTTCCTCTGATTGGCTGCAGGAGACTCATTAGACTGTGTCTGTGAAATGCTGTCTTGCTGCCAAAGAGGACACCTAGAACTGCTCAGAATACGAAGATCAGAAATCAAAGGAAACAGACTGTTATGAAAATCTGTGGATTTTTCTTTCTTCTTCTTTTCTTTGTCCTAATAAAAGTTTACTTTCACATTCCTTCTTTCCTTTTTCATATTTCATAAAAAAACAAATGTATAATTAACAAATGTAAATATAGATAGATAGATAGATAGATAGATAGATAGATAGATAGATAGATAGATAGATAGATAGATAGATAGATAGATAGATAGATAGATAGATAGATAGATAGATACCAATATTGCCACTAGATGGAAGCATTGTGCACATTAAAGAGCATATATTTAATTTTATGTTTTCCTCTATCCAGCATGATCTATTAATTAGATTGGATTAATAATCGCAGGTTATTGTCAGTTATTTGTTTGAACTTTTTAGGCGCACCACTTTAATAAAAGCATTGATTCAAATATTAGACACTGCATATTATTTAAAAGAAGCACTGCAGTGCAAATGGCTTATAAAGAAAACTTATAGAAAGGAAGAAAAAATGAAGATGATGAGCAGGAGAAAGCATTATCCTCATTATGTCCAGATTGACGGGTCTCAAGACACTTAACATTTCTCATGATGAAAATATCTCTCCTTCCCCCTTTGGATTTAGATCTTGGCACAGGCAGATATCAAGAGAGCCATCCCCACTTCTCTTATTCCGGGGATGTTTATAAATTTCCTTAAATGTCCATTCAGCCACTGTCACTTGTTTGCTCCCAGAATATCT
Source organism: Carassius auratus (assembly GCF_003368295.1). Lineage (NCBI taxonomy): Eukaryota > Metazoa > Chordata > Actinopteri > Cypriniformes > Cyprinidae > Carassius > Carassius auratus. The sequence goes on from NC_039256.1 coordinate 22,913,481, forward strand.
AAAGATCAATTGCAGCGGATGTCACTCTGCTCCCATAAGCATGTTGTACACAGATTAAGTATGTTACATAAACCAGGGCTTTGCCGCTCTTCTCCCAAGAACACATTTCTCTCAGAGTGATGAGTATATGCGGTGGAATAACCTATGCTTCTGTGAGTACAGTTTATTTGGAATAAAGAGATTTACTTCATAATGCATGCTTGTCAAACAAATAACTCACTCAAACCAGCCACCTTACACAGACAGCAGAGGACACTTAAACCGATTGTGACAATTTGAGAGAGAGAGAAAAAATCTTGTGTTTCTATAATACAGACACACAGGAAGTCCTAAACAAACTTGTTTGCACTACCGTTCCCAGAGGAGTTGGAGTATGTTGTTAAATCAAGTTATTCAGCAAGCGCTGAGTGTCCCTCTGTGCTCTCAGCAACTTGCCTGTGTCCTCACTGTTGAGAATATGAAAAAAAAAAGAACAGACCAGAACAAACTATTCTTGGCACAACCAGCTCCCAGTGCTTGTATCACTTTTTAATCTACTCAAAACCATGTATTAATATAATCATAAAAGGTTAAAAGGCATGTAGAAGTGTTATTTCATCACCATCAAATTGATCAAACGATTCTAAAATTGAACTTATATGAAATGTAAACAATGTAAAAACCCCTTTTAAGAGAGGATCCCAGCATGAAAGATGCTTTGATTTGCCAGAGTACACTTGAAAAGAGTACCGGTTAAATAAAGTCGCTGGCATTAGTTCCTCTCTATCAGGATGAATGCTGCTTTCAAAGACTGGATTCCTACCTCAGCCACAACAGATAAAGACACCATGTGTTTTACATTCAGCGTTGCACAATGTAAATGTGTATCATACAGCTTCTAGTAAAAGGCTCATACTGTGTTAGGCCTCAGGGAGATGGAGGCTTTGCTTTGACCTGCATGCCCGTCAAGCTCTCGGTTGCTTTTCTTCCTTTCAGATGCTGTGTGTCACATGGACAAGATCATAATGTGATATTTTCCATAGGTTTATTAAGGTATGGTCACATTAGAGAAATTGTGTTCGAAAAAAAGGTCCTTTGTCCAGTGTCAATAGTTTAGCAATGTCTAAAGTGATAGCAATTTACAATAAGGTCCTATTAGCGAACGTCAGTTCATGTATTTGTTAACATTAGATAAAGAAAATACAACTGTTCATTAACTCTAATCAGTTGCTTAAAAAAAAGTGTTGGTCAAAAAATCCAAAACTTTTCTTATCTACATAAAATCCACAAGATCCACGTCTGTTAATGTTAATAGGGTTAACAAGTTAATAGAGTTAAAAGAGTCCATGACACTTTCTTCAATGAAAAAGTCCAACATTTTTTTTTTTTTTTTTTAGAACTGTTTTAAATTGCTTTTGCTCATAAACAGTACTTGATATGTGTATATTATATTTCTCTGCTGGTAAAGACAAGACTTTTTTCAGTGAAAAAAATACATATTATACAGGACTCAAATTACTTTGAAGCAATTATTTGAAGTTAAAAGCATCTTTATGGATGTGTTTTTTTTTATTACAAACATGCAGTTATTTGTGTCACAAGATGTAAATCCATTGATTGGAGTCATGTGGATTATTGTGATGTTTTTATCAGCTGTTTGGCACCCATTCACTGCCAGAGTATCCAACTGTGAGCAAGTGATGTGATGCTAAAATTCTCCAAATCAGTTAGGATGAAGAAACAAAAGCATCTACCACATTTGACCAACTTGAACCCGATGTAAAGTCTGTATAGGCAAATATTTCAAACTATTGCAGATCACATGGATTCCTGTCGAAATAACTGGGTTCCGCCCATGAAAATTCATGTTCAATGTGACCACACCTCGCTGCTTCTCCAGTCTTCAACGCCATCCAAAAGGACCAAACACTAATGTACCCAGACACACATTTCAGATCGGCTATTTCTTCCAGAAAGCCCTCTTTCTTTCCTTTCACAGCTGTCAGCTCAGACTGACTGTAATTCAGACAAGCATAGCTGACACTAAGAGCACGAGGGCATGTTCAGCCCGAGCTGCCCAAGACTTCCTCCTTGAAGTGTAAATGAGATTTGTGGCTCTTGGGATCCACATCATGTCTGTAACAAAACTGTGTTGGTGTCTGTTTGACCTGAGATGGAGGGTAAAGCCACATCAAGAGGTCTGCAAAGATGCCGGGGTTTAAATAAGGTGCAAAGCGAACATCGTGACCAAAGAGCAAGGTGCTAAAGAGCATTTTACCCATGAGACACAGCAAGTCTGGCTGTACTTAAGGCATTTGAATATGATTTTACAAAGGTGCACTTTGCAAAAGGAAATGCCAAAGACAAGTTTTATTACATGCCCCTAGCCATTTTATTTTTGCACAAAGGAAATGTTAAAATGACATGCTTTATATTAGATAGAATTATGTGAAGTCTTTGTGTGAAATTTGCATAATGTACCTAGCACAGGGACTTTATTTCTGAAAGTGAAGGTTAATTTATGTTTACTGCACTTTAGCTTCCAAAGGTTTTGTCGAGATAAATCATATACATTTTAATAAATGTCAACGTGTAGAAATGTTACGGTGGCTTAGAGAGCTGTAACAGCGCTGACGGTTTGCCTACTCGTGGAGCTCTCAAGTGTATCTTATAGTCTGAAGAACAACAATATACGGTGAAAAAGAAACAAACATTAATCTGACACCCTTTTAATATGAACTTTTCTAGCTAAGAGGAAAAAGGGTTGCATTTAGACTAAAGCAGTTCTGTGCTCATCACAGCATTACTTAGTTGTCAGAGGCTAAGTAATGAAAGCAGGAGTGGAAGGAATTTGCAAAAGATAAGCTAACAGTAATGGTATTCCTGATGAATTAGAGGAATACCAAACTCATATTTCTATAAGTGCATGTTTCTTCAACATTCACATTTTGCCCTCTGAAAAAAAAGTAAACTGTCATAAAAAGCACTTTTCACAGATGAACACTATCATTTTTGTAAACATCTTTTCAAGATATATATTTTACACTACATCTCATATTACATAGATACATATATCATTTTTAGAAGTGTCAGATGCCTGTCTCTTGCTATAGTCTACCTATAGGCTTAAATAAATAAAAGTCACCATTATTTATGAAGCACTTTTTACAATGCAAATTGGGTCGAAGCAGCCTTACATTATTAAACAGGGAAATAGTGTGTTGAAATAGTGTACCGTTGTCCTCTGGTCAGACGAAACCAGCAGTTTAATTCTAGGTTGAAACAAAGACAGATTGTGCAGAGGACTCATCTGGTTCCCGTGGTCTTGTCCCGATTGGCGTCTAAGTGACAAGACCTTCGAAGGGACTCTGTCTCTAGTTGACATGTTCTCTGCTGACTTCCAGAGCTGTCGAAAGCGTCTCTAGGTGCTGATTCACCATCTGGACTATTACGGCTTGTTCCGGGTGGTTGCAGTGACCATCTGATCAAGTTACAATCAGGATCTGGTGGCTATGGTGACCTCGGATTAAGAAGAATCAGACTTATATTAGCATAGTACATTGTGTGTTATGGAAAGTGTTGCTGGTTCTGGTTGATCTAATTAATACAGCCTAACAATCCTTTAAGGGATTTGAATATTAGAAATGTGTTAGTGTGTTATGTATAAGTCAGGTTAAAGAGATGGGTATATATATATATATATATATATATATATATATATATATATATATATATATATATATATATATATATATATATGGTAACAAGTTATATTTACCTTCATATTTCTTCACACATCACATCTTATGTTTGATTATTCTAAGATATTTAATATTATTCTAAAGCTTCGACTTCAGAATAAGGTTAGAATAATAAAAAGCATCCATAAATGGCATTTGAAAAGAAGCCAAAATAAATTATGTAGGCATGGTGAAAAGTCTCCATGACAGTTTTAAGGTTGAAAAATGTTTGTTTTAATAAAAAAAATAAAAAAAATAAAAAAAAATCAACCTCTGCTATATAAAAGTGTCTGACGTTTATGAAATACTGAGATGCTAATTAACCAGAACAGACCTGGTCCTAAATTATTCATCTAGACCAAGAAGTTCAGAAAAATCATTTTAAATATCATGTATAGTAAACAAAACCTCATGGGAAATGTAAAAACCCCATCTGATAAGGCATTTAAGACTATATCGTGGCCCAGAGGTAGTGGCACGTCCCCTTTATCAGCTCGGGTACTTTCCCCATGCCGAAGAGAAGGTGATGCATTCTTAGTTCCCACAGTCGGATGATTTGGCTATTAAAAAGTCCCTAGCCTCTTTTAAAAACTCCTCTCATCTATGCTTAAGCTTGACATGCTTACATATTTCAAAACCCAAAACCAGAGAACATAGACTACTGAAGTCAAATATAGCTGAGTTGCTGTAAACAAGCAATCACATAGTTTACTCTAACTGGTGATGGAGATGTATTTGATCTGTTCTGTAAAAGAACACAGAACATTCCTTTATACCAAAAAACCTTATGTGTGACCCTGGACCACAAAACCGGTCATAAGGGTCAATTTTGACCCTTGAAATTGAGATTTCCATTGAAATAAGATTCCCATTAAATTAGAATTACATTGATGTATGGTTTGTTAGGATAGGATAATATTTGGCCGAGATACAACTTCTTGAGAACCTGCAATCTGAGGGTGCAAACAAATCTATATTGAGAAAATCGTCTTTGAAGTCATACAAATCAAGTTCTTAGCAATTCATATTACTAATCAAAAAATAAGTTTTAATATATTAACAGTAGGACATGTACAAAATATCTTAATGGAACATGATCTGTACTTAATTTCCTAATGATTTTTGCCATAAAAAAAAAATAAAAAAAAAAAATAAATAAAATAAAATAATTTTGACCCATACAAAGTATTTTTGGCTATTGCTACAAATATACCCCAGCGACTTAGGTTTTGTGCTCCAGGGTCACATTTTGAAAATCGTCTTTAATGATGCTCACTATGATGGTCATTATGAGCTGTCACTAAAAATGAAAAAAATATTTTGTGTCCAAAGGAAAAATCATATGACGTAACGGTGAGTAAATAAGGACAGAATTTTCATTTGGGATAAACTTTCACTTAGAGTCCATGAAACTCTACGGTTTGATCGACTGTCTCCTGCAGGGAAGTTTATAATGTCCGAGCTGCCGTTCTCCCCCAGGCTTTTAAGTCAGTCTGTCTATTTCCATTTAAAGCCACTCAATTCCACCTTAACTCTATATAAGACTATGTTATGTGAGCAATGTTTAGAAAAAAGATTATTTTCAGAGTTATCTCAAGGCATCGTAAACTGATTTTAAGTGAATGGATTTGTGTTCTTATTTTGGGCACCAGTAGATGCCATGGGTTTGATTAATAACCAGGGAGGTCAGGGGGTTGCAATGTTCCCTTGCCGAATAAAACGCCTTCCAGGTGCATAGACAACCAGAAATATCTCTATCCGAATATGTTCCCTGAAAAATGACACAGGAGGTACTTTGCTGCTCTCTCATGCCAAGTATTAAATGTACCTGATATTGTCTGATTTCACACTTCAAGTATTAAAAAAATATCGTCTAATCAGGACTCAGATGTTCCATGTACATAGAAACCCCTATCATAATAAAATCATTCTGACATGAAGAACAATGGGGGCTTAATCGTTATGCAATATGCAATATTTAGTATGCAGGAGCTAGTAAAAAAATAAATAAAGAAATAAAAAACCCATGCAAAAACATTTTTTGTAAGCAACATTATTAAGGTATATTAATAAATTAGCTTTATGATCATAAAAAAATATTCATACCCGTTAAATCATTATGTCTCTTTTTCGAATATGAAGTAATATCGGACACCTTTGGGAGTGTCTATACAACATGTTACTAACAACACCAAGGATTTGGGTTCAGTTCACATGGAATGCATGAGCTGATAAAATCTATAAGTTAAATGGAACTTAAGATGTTGTAAACTAAAAATAAATAAATAAATAAAATTAAAAAACAAATCAAAATTTGCTGATTCAAATTTTTATAATAAGGACCTAAAAAAGCTCTATATTCCTGACATGTACACTTTGGGATTAAAACCTCATGCCTACAACCCAATGAGCTCATCTTCAAACTCCACGGGAGATAATAAAGGCAATGCGTGAGACAAAATTGTGTAACAAAAGTCACATGTTTATGTGGTTTTGTCTGGTTCAAGTGTAAAGTATAAAGCTTTTATGCAGCAAACAACCTGTGATGTCACACTAGTTTACTGCATGCTTCACAAAATGTTCTTCTACACTTGAATTTTCCTTGATGGCTTGAAAAAAGAAAATAAAAGTAGGCAATAACCACATTACCATATTTAAATAAATAAATAAATAAATTCCAGAGGTGGATTGACTAATGACTTTGGAAGAAGGGCATTTTTGGAGTGCAAATTTCTACCTACTGTATTTTAACTGACAAGCTTCAGTATGATTCTTTTTTTTTTTTTTTTTTTTTTTTTTTATCCAATTTTTAAATAATTGTATGTCTGTTGTTAGCCCATTTTGTATGTTTTTCTATTGTTATACTTTTATACTACTATTTAGTAGTCAGTTCAGTTTCAGTTTCCCTAATTTTAAAATGTCATATTTATATCAATGTTACTAACTGTTTCTTTGCAATTATAAATGTCTTCTTGAATTGTTTTTTCTTTGCCAATGAATTTTTATAACATCAGTGTAAACTTGAGTTTGCAGACCAATATGAAAATGTTATTTAAAAGTCTATGGCATATCGAAACTCTTCAGCATCTCCTATAGTCTTGTGTTTGCTTTTTCAGTACTCCTCTGTTTAAATAAATCAACATTTCCTCAGAGTTTGGACTGAAGCAGGGATGGGCGGTATTAACGCCTTACCCCTGAGACAGAGACTCTTGTTTTCCACATTGAGAGCATCATCAGAATGACATCATTGCTCATCAGTAACTCGTTTAACGTTCTAGTCAATTAATAGCAACCTGACTAAAGCAGCCAACCAACGTGTCAGCGATGGAGATTATTTTTTCGCCAAAGTGAACCAACAAAATGAAGATGAAGTCACACAGTCTTGGGGAAGCAGCTCTTTGGATGCGTGAAGGGACAGGGAAGTTTTCAAACTCTTCCGACTTAAATAGCACAGAGCTCGAGCCTCTCCTCCTGTCGCGTGCAGTCCCGCTCGGCTTGGCTTTGGGGACTTTCATTATCTTTGCGGTGGCCGGAAACATCTTGGTGATACTGTCCGTGATGTGCAATAGGCACCTGCGATCTCCAACTAACTATTTCATAGTTAATCTCGCTATTGCCGACCTGCTCCTTGGCACAACCGTGTTACCCGTATCAGCCACATTGGAAATATTGGGTTACTGGGTGTTCGGGAGGATTTTCTGTGATGCTTGGGCAGCGGTTGATGTGTTATGCTGCACCGCATCCATCATGAGTCTGTGCGTAATCTCCATTGACCGTTACATCGGAGTGAGCCATCCTTTGCAGTACCCTAACATCGTGACGGGACGCAGAGCTCTGTTGGCCATGCTGGGGGTATGGATCCTGTCACTGGTCATCTCCATTGGACCACTGCTAGGATGGAAGCAGGCTCCGTCGCCGGACGAAACAGTGTGCGTAATAACCGAGGAACCCTTTTACGCGCTCTTCTCATCGCTCGGCTCCTTCTATATTCCGTTAATTGTTATTCTAGTCATGTACTGTCGTGTTTACGTGGTGGCTAAACGGACCACGAAGAATCTGGAAGCCGGCGTGAAGACGGAAACGATGAATTCAGGTGAAATAACGCTGAGGATTCACAGGGGTTCGCAGGTGCACGAGGACCCCGGCGCGGCAGCCAAGGGTCGCCCGCATCAGGCGAGGAGTTCTCTGACGGTCAAACTTCTGAAGTTTTCCAGGGAAAAGAAAGCAGCTAAGACCCTAGGGGTTGTGGTTGGCATGTTTACGTTGTGCTGGATGCCATTCTTCCTCACTTTACCAATTGGTAGGTATTTCTTGTACACAGTTACACCCCCCCCCCCCCACCCCACATAGACCTCTTCATGTGTCACACAATGAGAAGCATATAACAAAATTAAATAATAATAATAATAATATTGCTATTAATAATTGTCCAAATTAAATTACAGTGGTCTTAGCTGGTTTTTAAACAGGTCTTTTTTTAAGGCTGAACATCTAAAACCCTGCTTTCTTTCTTTAAGCAGGAAAACAATACAGAAAATCAATAAATTTTATAAATGTAACATGTAACAGCTTGTCCTAATTAAAATGTGACTACCTACCCAAACAACATATAGGGCTATTAAATATACCAGTGTTGTTGTTGTAGTTTTTTTTTTTTTTTAAAGCTTTTTGAAGCCCACATGCACAAATATATCTAGAGAAAACACACACACTCACACTCACAAATCATTATACCAGTCTGATATGGTCTGCCTTTATAATGCGTATAAAACTGACCAACAGATCAGCTAGGCCAGGCTTGGAGACCAGCAAACCACCTTACGATATTGTTATATTATTTCAGCTAATGTTAGTAGTGCAAATAATACTGAAATTCTTCAAATTCGTGATCCGCAATTACATCCTGCCCTTCATTTTGTTTGCCCTTATGCACTCTGATGCCTTATATATTGTATATGCCTGTCAATATTGTTCTCATGTCATCACTTGGGATCTAAGAAAGGTTAGCAAACATCAATTTAGATGAAACAATCCTCACAAGGAGTAATCATTGTTAATGTTTAATTTAATGCTTAACAAATAATAAAACCATTATAATAGCTCTGATTGCGTCTTGAGAATTTGGTAAGATAAATATAAACATATTATATATATATATTTTTTTTTTTATTTTTTTTTTTATTAAATCTCGCTATAATTTTACAGGAACACCACAAAATACAGAACAATTAGGATGTTCCCATCCCAATAGGGTTATTATAATAATATAAAATAAATAGTTAAAATAATAATAGCTAATAATAATATTAATAATCATGATAATTTTAAAAAGTTATAATAAAATAAGGAAACTGAACTTAAAATACAGTGGAAGAATGCATTCTGCGTTATGTTATATCATGTTATTAAACTAAATTGAGCGCCTTTACACCCACATGAAGTACACACAAGTGATTTATGCCTTAAGCCTTCTGCAGCTGGATATCTGTGGTCAGTGGGAAGACCACAGAGTAGAGGTTAAGACAGAATAAATCTTTTTGCACTTGATTTCCTCCTCCCTCTCATGGGGCTCCCAGTGTGGGGTCTGCCGCATCCGCAGCTTGGCTGTCACAGCAGGGAATATGAGAACGAGGCCCTGGACCGCAGCCATTCAGACTCAAAGGCAGGTTATTATTAATGAATTAACATACTGGTCATTCCTGTCCCAGACAGGGTTATCTCAGCAGGGCAGGGAGCTTGGAAGTGCTACATAATTAGGCAACTGTGGCTTTCTTAGAATTTTAGAAAACAAAAACTTGTGGAAAAAAGTTGGGATTTTACAGCACCGAATTATTGGAGCTACAGAGGTCATATTTACTTGAATATATCATGATACAATGTTTTAAGTTAGCAAGTCTGTTTAGACAATGTCAGTCTGTTTACATAGAAACTTGAAAATAATTTGAACTCAAATCAACATTTCTTATTTATTAATTTGACGAGTTCTGTAATTGTTCAGGAAGGAATTTCCTGTGCTGGTTTCATGTCTTTAAAATCACTCCCCTCTAGCTTTCTTTAACATGGAAGCATGTTTCTACAATGGAAAAATAAATAAAGGTAACTGCGATTTTTTTATTTATTTCACAATTCAAACTTTTTTTTTTTCCTTGCAGTTGTGAGATTCAACACATAAGGTATTCTGAAAAAAAGGTAGAAATTTAGAATGAAGACTTCCCATCTTGCAGAGAAAGAATATTACAGATATTGCATTGTGCAATTATATTTTATTTCAGCCACAGAATAAAAAAAAAAAAAAAAAAAAAAAAGGTTTTCTTCTTTTTATTGTATGGCAAAACTAAGCATCTAAACTGTAAACATAATTAAAGCAAACATCTATATTATTATAACTGTTTGATTTATCTAGGCTGTATTTATATAATAAATAATGTAGCTGATGTTTATGTAATAGATTTAGCGATACAGCTTGAGAAGACCTGCTCATAATTTTGGCTCATTCATTGCTGAGGAAAAGAATACACAACATACACAAGCTAACAGGGTTTATAAGTTATGTCACATAAATCGTTGATATTTTTCCAAACCTGTCATACTAGATAATGGAAGACAACCCAGTGAGCTACTGACTGCATAAAATAAAAAAATAAAAAAAAACATTGCAAACTTGTTTGCTTCCTCTTGAGATCCTATTATTCTAGACCAGTTACATTCTAGAAAGTCTTTTACTATTTAAGTGAGTGAGCTGCTTTGGTGTTGCTAACATTAATTAATGCCTATTTAAGGTCTTTTCATGACTTCTTTTGAAATGTTACAGACTTCTAATAGATCATTGTCACTTTTATTCTCTTTTGGCTTTCATTCATGGATTCGTTTTTTTTTTTTTTTTTTTCTTCAGCCAAGTCTCATGGTTCCCATGGTACTTTGAATGCAGTGGGTCAATGCACTAGAGCTGCAGCATTGAGATGCCTCTGCTTTATACACCAGGGATCTCACTCTAAAGCAATTAATGGCACAGATCCACAGCTCTACCACTGAAATGTACTGAAAAGGGAGTAAAGGAACTTTTTTCTTGAAATCTTACTAAATATGAAACAGAAGCAGCTATTTATATAAAGGTTATTAATTAACGGCAGATATCCAATTTATAAAGGCATTCATACATTTGTATATGAAAGTATTATTCAAATCTAAAATAAAAGTTTGTGTTTATAAAATATATGTGTTTGTACTGTGTATATATAAACGTGTGTGTATTTATACATAAATATAAAATACACAGTACACACATATATATTATATAAACACAAACTTTTATTTTGGATGTGATTAATCGATTTGACAGCACTAATATGGATTGTGGGCTGTTAAACAACCAAGTAAAGATGTATTTACTCTGCTTATTAGATAAACACTTGGATACTAAACTCAACAGGTTAGTTCTAGACTTACATGTAGGTTATGATTTGTTTTTTTTGTTTTTTTTACATGTTATTTACATAACTATGTAAAGCTGGAAATAATTGTAGTTGCAAATCATATTATAAATGACAAACATTTCTAAACAATCAGTCACTTTGGCAAGTGACACCGTTATTTATTTATATTTTATTTTATTTAAAATTTTTGAAAAAAAAAAAAATATATTCAAAATAATTATCTGAAATTCAGACAATTTAAATATTTAGAAATTTTATTTCAGAACATTGTGTTATTTGTTATATTATTATTATATTGAAAGTGAAAGTGACATGACATTCAGCGAAGTATGGTGACCCATACTCAGAATTTGTGAACTGCATTTAACCCATCCAAAGTGCACACACACAGCAGTGAACACACACACACACACCTGGGCAGCCATTTATGCTGCGGTGCCCGGGGAGCAGTTGGGGGTTCGGTAACTTGCTCAAGGGCAGTCGTGATATTTCCGGCCCGAGATTCAAGCCCACAACCCTAATGTTAGGAGTCAAACTCTCTAACCACTAGGCCACAACTTCCTCAGTATTTTCCCCCATATTGCCACTCCGAATAATTTAAAAAAATATCCCTTTGCTGTTGATTGAATTACATCAATTACATAACACAAACTGTGTAGATGTACTGTGAAATGTTATCTTTATTCTGCGGTTTCTAAAAGCATAAACTTATTCATCCAAACATCGTTTATTGGTATGTATAACCAGTGTGTAATGCATCGCTTGCACTTTCTTTCAAGTTCAAAGAGTAAACACAAAACTTATCTGTACTGTGTCACTATAGTAATTAAGAAGTATTTATTTTATGAATACATATAGTGTTATCCCATATAAATGCAACACTTGGGATTTAGTTTTAAATTAACTTTTTTTCACTTTTAATTTCCAATTTCTCAAAAAAAAAAGAAAAAAAAAGAAAAGAAAAGAAAAACATGTATTTACATAAAATATAAAACAATTATTAATGTAATTTTTTTTTACATGCTATGTCCAGCTGGTAACTTTGTTCTATTTTTTACATGCTATGTATATCTGGTATTCAATCAATTTTTGGTTTCAAAGTTTTCACACCACTTTGCAACAAGCAAAAAAATTGACAGGCAAGCATTTCTGCCGCCTGCTGGATGCTAAAGTGATGACAGACCTTTAAAAGAAGCACCCGTTGTATCAGCAGGAGCACAATCATGAACAGACACGAATTGTGCCAGCAGGGGGCACACCAGTTATATTGTGTTATGAGAGAGAGAGAGAGAGAGAGAGAGAGAGAGAGAGAGAGAGAGAGAGAGAGAGAGAGAGAGAGAGAGAGAGAGAGAGAGAGAGAGAGAGAGAGATAATCCAGTGTTATGGTTTATTCAGGGACAGTAATTTCACTCAGAATCACAGAAAAAGTAGTTTCACACAGCATCACAGAAAATGTAACCAAGTATTCTCAGGAATGTACTTCTAAACTTAAATTTTCTCTGGAGAAGGTGTCATTTTCAAATTCTTAGAACTTTATGAATATAAGTAAAATGTGAATCTGGCTTATAATCTGAATAACTTGGAAAACTGATGTTAAAGTATTAGGAGTATAAAACTCACCAATGTGCTCTCTCCTTGCAGTCGCGTTCAACCTCAGCCTGCGGCCTCCTGAAACAGTCTACAAAATCATCTTCTGGCTCGGTTACTTCAATAGCTGCCTGAATCCCATCATCTATCCCTGCTACAGCCGGGAGTTCAAGCTAGCTTTCATCCGCATCCTGAAGTGCAGATGTCACCGCAGAAGACGGCCAGGTTGGAGAGCGTACAACTACCAGGGCTCCCAAATCAGCTCCTTCTACTCACGGCAAGACTCAAAGGACTCTGTGAACTATGGTAGTTACCTAAATGGGAGCCAGAGAACCCTGTCCTCTGCCAACCACAGCCCTAGTTATCATACCAAAGGCCTGTCGCACTTCCAGGAGGACGGACCCAGACATGCCCGGAGCAGGACACCTTCTGTGTTATCTGAGAGTACTTTGGATCATCATCTTGAGCCTGTGGAGGAAGATCCAACCCAGTCTGTAGGCAATCCAGATCAAGCTGCTTTCAGAAATTGGCCTCAAGAGCAACTGAAAGAGTGAGGACGTCGAACTATAAGTGGCACAAGACTACTTTTGTTTTTTTCAGTCGCCTTAACTATTTTCATGGACAAGAATAGTATGAAGAAATCATATTTCTTTCTAAACTATTTAAATCTAGTATACAACCTGGCGTTAATGTACAGCACGGTGTGAATACTCTGGTATTCTGTAACAAACACAGCATTAAAGCAATTGTGCTGAACATTTTTCATTCATTTCCAATACAAAATAACTGATTCCTTGATTTGCATGTTGTATAGCTGCCTTTTAAGATATACGTTACACTGAAATATTGTTCTTTCAAAAGAACATTCTTTTTCATCATATATGATTAACCAAAGGACATTAATACATTTTACAAAATGGGTTAGAAGCCTTCTAGAATGGAATGAGAAAACAGTTCCCACATCTCAAGAATCTAAGAGAGAATTATTTATTTATCATCAACAGATGCAATTCAGAGGCTCTTCACTGGGTATAGACAATGCACTGTACATTTTATTTACATTCATTTATCATAAGCACCCATGTTCAAGAAAGGGCTTCTATTATTTTTTGTTACAAAGAATCCAGGCTACTCAATGAAACCCCTTAGGAGATGGTAAGAACCAGAGATCGGTTATCAATACTGCCTTGAACATTTTACGTTAGGAATGGAAAACAAGACTGCACGAATACACATTTATACAACAGTCTTTGAACAGAATCAACCTTTGACAATCTCAAGCCGCAATACAAGAATGATCTGAATAGTGTAATTAGAAACATCATGATCGGTTTACGGTCCAAATCACTTAAACACTAAATCCAAAGCAGAAGTGTAAATGTCTAAGTAAAAAATAAATTACACTTAAGATTTAGTAGCTGCAACTCAACATAAAAAGGCTAACAGAATTTGAAAGAGAAATATTCATAAATTGAACTGAATACACTTCCCATCCCCACCAGCAAAAGAGCAGTTAATAGTATGCTGCTAACATTAAAAAAAGAAAGAAAGAAAAAAAAAAAAAAGAAGAACGTGGCTCTGTTTTTTTTTACACTGTACATTTTCGTAAATATAATATTCCTCTGATTAAACCCTTCCATCTATAAATCTGAAGGCCTTTAATTTCCTAGTGTTTCCCCTCACAGCATCCTGTGAAAGGTCCCAGGTCAGTTTTGTCACTTCGGATGAAGATGTGAATTTGCTAAAGTTTCTGACTGTTGTCGCAGCATCTGAAGTTAAATTAAAGCATGAACAATTTAAGACAGGATATTAAGTATCAAAATAACGATACGTTAACTATCAGACATACTCACTGTTTAAAAGGCTCCTTAAACAACAAACTTATTCTTGGTGGTGGAACCACTTTTGGTGGCTGTGTCTGCATGTGACTGGTATCCAATGATGACTTTTGGAGGCACACCTAATCTCTCCTTATACACATGCCTGTGAATAGACAAAATACATGCAAATTTATAGATGTATTCAAGAAGTAACATTAGGTTCAGGATTAAGGCTGCAATGTCTCATAATAGCCAGAATAAAGGATGCCTGCGCAGAACCATGTATCAACATGTAAAGTTGTAATTGCTGTGCAAATGCATGCATTGCACCTTTGAGCAGCATTAAACAATCTGGGTAAATAAGTGCCACTTCAGAAGCCCTTCTGTGCCACCTCTGCAGTGTTAAATTGGAAAATCTGTCTAGTGCTCTACCTAATAACCACAAATGAAAAGAAAGCGAAAATTAAAGTCACACTGAAACGCAAGTAGCAGAGGTATTTTTCTTCTGTATTGTGATAAACATCCAAACCTTACAGATGATTGGAAAAGGAAAAAATGTAGTGCTAGGACTTGCTTCTATGCGTAGGTTTTGATTGAGATCTGGGTGATGGGCAGATGAACATGAGCTTGAAGGGTTTATGTGGACTGAATGATTTTTACCCTATGTGTACAATGGCATCTTTGTTCTCATAATCTGTCGTCCATATCGCTATTTTGTCTCCCTTTGTTCGGATGTTGACGACAGCACCACAGACATCATCACTGTGGTCATCAAACGCTTCTCCAACAAGGCACAAAAGCTGAAAAACAAAACCAGAATTTATAGAGAGAACATCTAAGCTTTTATGATCCATGAACACCGTATAATTTTGCAGCTAATGCAGTTAAACCGAGCGGAGTATGGACTTACCGTCTCCAACCAGAAGCGGTCCAGGTCGGCTCTGCGCTGCTGTTTGGACAGGGTGATCAGCCAGCGGCCGCCCCGCTTGTTTCGCTCATCTTCCCACATGGGCTCAATGCCATCCTGCTCCGAAAAGAGCACACGGATCAATTTGAATGAATTCGAAAAAATGTCGCATCATGCTGTAATGCTATATTGTGGTGCTATATCTTACCTTGAAGAGGGAGTAGTCACATCCTGACATTAAGTTACTTGATAACTGAATGTGATTGTATAACCTGGGAAAGAGCATACAAACCTCTGTTAGTGGCACAGTCTGTTTATTTAGTCGGTGGTTGGTGAATCTCTCATGCTGTCTGTGCCGTTTCAATTCTCTCATTATTACTCACGCCCAGAAGTCTTCCACTGTGTCAAATTTTGAGATGAGACGGAGATTAGCTTGCCACGTTTTGCTTTTGTCATTTTTAAAGAACCAAAGAGCCCATCTGCCAAAAGAAAACAACCCTTGATAACTTTTTTTCAGAAAACACACACACAAAGCATGAAATGCGTGTGGCCTGGGTGGCTTTACCGGTTCTGCAGAGGATGTTTAATATAATCTTCAAGACTCACTATCTCTTGCTTATTTTCATCATTTTTTTCTTCTTCTGAATCAGTTGGATTTGTTGAAGTTTCCTACAAGCACAGAACAAAACATGTTATTATATTTCCAATACTTTCATCTGAAGTTTTGCAAGCTGAATGGGACATTTCAAATAAAACACGTTCTTTCTTTTTTTGAAGGGAAGTAGTTCTTGACATTTTGGACTCTAATACCACTGTCTGCAACAATATTCACTGGACTTTTGCAACCGTTTGTTATCTATTATTTTTACAATTTAGGATTTTTTAAATATATATAATCCACAATTTATACTTAAAATTGACAATAAAAAAATAAAAATAATAAAAAATAATAATATATATATATATATATATATATATATATATATATATATATATATATATATATATTTCAGTATAGAAATGGTAATGGAGTTATTAGAATTACTTAACATGACTTTTCCAAGTCTGTAAGTGACACTTTTAAAATGAGGAACCCTCATATTAGTATATTGCTTTGTGTAATTTGAAATCATTGGAAGTTTGCTGAGGCCCCACTGTGTTAGAGTAAATGTTACATATCGCATCAGGACAATTCATAAAATAGTTAAGGTGCATTTATTATTTCAAAGTGCTATTACTTCTACTAATTAAAAACTATTGTAAATTTGCTTTGCTTATTCCAATACCTATCAGCAGAACGAAGGAACTTAAAATATATATTTCAAGTCTTGTCTTATGACACAGTTAATGGTGAATATTTAGAAAAAACTTTGACAGTAGCTTCTCAGAAAACTGCCCTTTCTGAAAGTGTACATAAAAGTTCACCAAAGGCAGTCTGAGGAACCAAAAAGTAACTGTAAAACTCGACACTTTCATTGTTATTGACAACGGACCAAATATATATATATATATATTGAGCTACAGTATGCGATGTGTCCACGCAATGATTAAAAACAATAACATTATCCATATTTTCAGTGACACATCAGCAAAAAAATTGTCTACATTAAAGGAACAGACACGGTTTAACAAACATGTTCAATTACAGAAGAAAACCTAAAATACGCTCACAGCCCACCTCTTCAGATAAAAACATAACATGTTTAACACTTTTGCACAATATCCTTCAAACGCATATGTGCGACAGTCAAGACACATGAGCTCACTTGACTGTCTGCTGTGAGAGATATTAGTCCACAGCAATACAGTGATTCACATTAGCTTCTATAAAATCCCTGAACAACACGAAACACGTATGTAACAGTAATAACTAGAATTGGTGTCATCACAATAGTGTTTGTAAGAGCACTTTAATTTACTCACCGGTTCAGCAGTCGCCATCTTCTACAAACGTGAAGGGTCTTTCCGTGTGTGAAAACACCATTTGATTGGCCCAAATCAACCGAGCACATGTGAGTCAACGAGTAGCACGCGTCTGGACAGCGACCCCAAGAGGCCATCGAGAGAAATGGACTCCCGCCGAAAACGGATATGAATCATTCATATATAGCACGCTATGATACATTAATACTTCACTGCTCGATTGAAGTGCTTAATTTATGCACACAGTATAATAAATGGACCATTCGAAATGTTTGTCACTGTGTATTTTAAAAAAAAATTAATCACAGAGTAGAACGTATCAGGGAAAATAATATTTAAAATTTAATCACAGAGTAGAATGTATCAGGGAAAATAATATTTATGGATCATAATTTTACTAGTATGAGATTAACTGAATTGTTTGCATCACAGCTTTATAATAGCCAAATAATGTATTTGGTCAATTTCTATGACGTTCAAGTTTTATACAACAGAATATATCAAGCTATTAATATTTTGACAATTAAAAAAAGAGAGAGGACAGAAAGTTCTTTTTTGAAATCAAATTTATTCAGGGTGTAACAAACTCTACACACCGATAACCATTATCAGAACAGCCTCTAACACAACAGACAGCACAGTAACTACTGAGACGAGGGTGTTAATGATTAGTATGATTGTTTCATGGCTGGACAAGGCAGTTAGGACTCATGTTTGAACTTGAGGCTTAAAGCTGCAGGACGGTTCGGATACTGTGGAAGACACACAAAAGAATGTTTGCATTTAGATACCAATTTATTTCCAGTAAAGCAATCAAATGACATTACAGATACCACCAGATCGAAGCAGGCATGTACCTCTTCCCAGCATGCATCAGGTCAAAGGCCTCATTGATCTGGGCAAAGGGCAATGTGTGAGTAACAAACTCATCCACCATCAGCTTCTTATTCATGTAGTCATTCACTAGCTTCGGGACACTCTCCACACTCTTCCAACCTGAAAGACAGAGCAAAGAATCCTTCTCTTATAAAGTGAACTGCCCGGCATATCATAATTGATATGCTAGATGTCATTTGTAAACGGTAAAATTTTATTATAAAAGTGTATTAATAAAAAAAAAAGAAAATGAAAAGAAAAACAACTACATAATAATTATAAATATATACGAAAGTGTTTATATTATCAAACAAACAAATAATAGATTGATAAACAAATCAAATAAATTTTTATTAAAAATACAAATTAAAAAAGTGATTATTTTTTATTATTATAAATAAACTAATATACAAAAATAATATAAATGCAATGAAAAATCAAATTAAATACAATAAAATAAAATTAAATCCCCACCACCAAAAGCTGTGCCTTTCCATGTGCGCCCTGTGACCAGCTGAAAGGGGCGGGTGGAGATCTCCTGCCCTGCTCCTGCCACACCAATGATGACACTGGTTCCCCAGCCTTTGTGACAAGCCTCAAGAGCAGCTCTCTGAATTCAAACATGACAACAAGAAAACGCTTTAGTACAAATAGTGATGATTATTCTAGTCTCTTAATTTTGAGTTACCATGGAAGCAAATATTCTGAGGAACACTGCCACCTTCAGCTACGCAGTAGACAGCTGGGTGGCTGTATTTGCCTGCTTTTGTTCATCCTTAACTAAACAGCTGATGTTTCTGCAGCTCACCATAATGCCAACATTGCCAATGCATTCGAAGGAGTAGTCAACTCCTCCATCTGTCAGCTCCACCAGCACCTCCTGAATGGGCTTGCTGTGGTCCTTGGGGTTCACAAACTCAGTGGCTCCAAACTTCTTGGCAATTTCAAACTTGTCTGGGTTGATGTCAATGCCAATGATCCTGGTGGCGCCGACTGACTTGCAGCCCATTATGACTGCAAGCCCCACTGCTCCCAAACCGAACACAGCACATGTAGAGCCGGCCTCAACCTGGCAGGGGGAATACAAGTTCATAAGACATTCTGAGGCAGCAAAATGTAAAGTAATGCATGTTAATAAAATCAAAACAGACCTTAGCAGTATTGATAGCAGCTCCATATCCAGTGGAGATGCCACAGCCCAGCAGACACACTTTGTCCAGGGGGGCATTTTCATCCACTTTGGCCAGAGAGATTTCAGCCACCACGGTGTATTCAGAGAAGGTGCTAGTACCCATGAAGTGGAAAAGCTGCTTTCCTTTACATGTGAACCTGGAGGTCTTATCAGGCATTAGACCCTGACCTTGGGTAACCCTAAAAAAAAAAATATATATAACTAAATATCTACAGACCAAACTATTTCAGTTAGCATGAACAATAAAAAGAGCTATGCTACTGTTTAAAAGTTTGGGGCTGGTCTTTTCTGCTCAGCAAGGCTGCGTTTATTTGATCAAAAATAACAGTAAAAATAGTGATATTTTGAAATATGAAGACTTTTTTCTATTTTAATATATTTTAAAATGTAATTCATTCCTGTGATTGAAAAATAAAAATTCCAGCAGCCACCACTCTATTGAAAAAAGTTCAAAATAACAGCATTGCTTAAAATAACTTAAATAGTTAAAATTGAGCCAACTTAAATAGTTATTTTTTTATTTTATTTTTTTCAATTTAATGTGTCCTTGCTGAATAAATGAATATTTCTTGAACTCTTACTGACCCCAACTTTTAAATGGTAGTGTATTTTCAAGAAGGAAAATGATAATGAGATGATTATTACCTGATTTTCTGACACAGGTTGGTTTTAGGATTTTTACAGAACTTGCACTCTCCACATTGAGGTACATAAAGCGGAATAACAGTATCCCCTGCACAAAAAGTAACAGAACTTCAGGATTTCTGCATAACTCCAAAAGCTGCTCACATTTTACACTTTAAATGTCATTCACGTGAGGGTAAATAGTCTATTTTGACATGCCTGGTTTGAATTTGGTGACCCCTTCGCCAACACTCTCAACAGTGCCTGCCCCCTCGTGACCCAGGATGACAGGAAACAAGCCCTCAGGGTCACTTCCACTCAGAGTGTAAGCGTCAGTGTGACACACACCTGTGGCATGAATCTAAAACATACAATCACATAAGACTTCTCACGATTACAGATTTTGAACAGCTATGCATTATTGTTAGTTGTTTTTTTTTTTTTCAATAAATGACTTGATTTCTTAATTATTTAAATAAAGAATGCAAACACTCTTCTGCATAATCATGCTCAAAACAAGACAGCAGGGTCAAAACTGAACATCGGTGCACCTGCCCGGTGTAAATCTGTCACAAAACATGGTGCTTTGACAGGGTGCAGCTGCAAGCCAGTTTGCTACAACTTGAGTAGAGTCAGTGCAATTAGAAAGTGAAATATTGATGCTATCAGTTATGCAAAGATCTCATAATCTTCTAATATGTCAGATTAAAATGTTAAAAACAAAGGTTTTATAGAGCACAGTGGTACTCTGTGTCATCTACACTTTTGTCAAGAGGTGCAATGTTCAGATTAATGGTTTACCTTCACTCGAACTTCATGGGCCTTCGGTGGAGCTACTTCTATTTCCTCAATAGAAAGAGGCTTACCAGCCTCCCAGGCCACTGCTGCCTTGCATTTTATCACCTGAGGATGAATTGAGCAGATATTGGTTCATACATTTACAAGTAAAGTTTTGGTAAATTTCCCCAATAAAATGAAGGTTATGTAAGCTACTGCTTTGCACGAATTCATACAGATACAGTGCAGTTCGAGAAGCAATTAGACACACAAAACCAGGTGATTTTTAATACAGTTAATGCACAGTATAGCAAAATTGGCCCACTATATTGTGAATCTCTATTTACATGTTGTAATAAATCTATGCTTAAAGCCCGTTGAATGCATTAATAAAGAGATTAGACTAAGATGTTTCTGATTTTTCATGCATCTATTCCACATTTCTGAATCCAGAAAACAAGGGCAAAGGAAAACGGGTCAAAGGAGCAAAATGGATCTTTGTATGCATTCCTGTCATACACAAGTGCTGCTGTATTTGAAAACGTTTTTGATCGAACGTCTTGACACGCAAGGTTTTTCACAAATATTGCAAAATTGCGTACATTAAAAGCGCCCAAGAGCACACTGTAAATACTTCACGTAGTCCAAATTGTGTAAGCAAATTTCGCTGTAAGAAAACTT
Organism: Carassius auratus; assembly: GCF_003368295.1. NCBI lineage: Eukaryota > Metazoa > Chordata > Actinopteri > Cypriniformes > Cyprinidae > Carassius > Carassius auratus. The sequence continues at coordinate 22,935,020 of NC_039256.1, forward strand.
ACTTTCCCAGTTGTGTCCATGCTTTTCTTCTACCAACACGAGAGGAAGGGAAAGAGGGGGGTGGGGCAAACTGAAGAACTCTTTCTTCAACCAATGAGAGACTACGATGTGTCTACGCTTGCGCAAAATTCGTTGTTTTTCTCAGCGCAAGCACCGCTTTTCCATGTTATTGGTCTGTTGCTAAACGATGTATCTGTTGAATAGTTAAATAATAAATCAAAGAGCAGGCTTTGCTTCAACTAGAAATAGGCTTTAAAAATAATTATGCATGTACACTGTAAACTAGTAATCAGTTATATGAATTACCACATACAAAGAAATTGTTAAAACTTTTTTTTGTACTTATTTTTTCTTCCCTTAAAATAGAAGAATTTATAAATTAATAAAGTTATATTGACTGATATAACTGGACAGTAGGCACCATGGCTGGAAATTTAACTTTACCTCATGTAGCTTCTCATTGTCCGCAATCCACATGCATAACTATCAGCATAGTTTAAACTTTCAGTAGTTCAAATAGGCCAGTGTATTTGTATAATATAATAAATCACAAAATAAATTAGAAACTGTGGAATATAGTTATCAAAATGTCATTTAGTAATATATGAAATTTTCTCACTTTTTTTTTTTTACATTAGACATGGAAATCCTATTTATAAGCATCTTCACATTATACTATACATATATATAAATGTGTGTGTTATTTTAAGCTGTAATCGGTGACAGCATTGTTTTTCCAAGAATAGTCAAGGCAATTTCCCAACACCATTTGGTTCCACATTTGGAAGAACCCTGACTGAACATTTTGTCCAGCTGTTGATAAGCAATCTCTGACAGCTTTGCAGAATCATGAATCTCCCCCATTCAAAGACGCTGTAACTACCCAGTATCTACACTTTTTCCAATTTTTTTCAAATCTGTGAACAAACAAGTTGGCAAATCACAGTAGAATTTGTAAAAACAAGGGGACCATGTTAAAATTACAGTAAATATACCATCAATTTTATTTTTCAAGTCCATGGTGGCATCTGCAGTTCAAATGAAACAAACTGCTATTATGTAAATTAAAATAGCTTTTTTAATCCAACAATGAAAAGATGTTTTACTTTATTATCTGTGGATTTGGTTTGACCATTTTGTCACACTACATAACCTTGATGTCATACAAGTCTATACTGGTCCAGCCGTCGGTGGATGCTAACCAACCAGTAAAGGTTGGGGAGACACTCGTCCTCTTTTTACACAGGCATGTGGTAACTTAAAACATCAGCCCTATCGGTATACCAAAAAAAACCTACTGCAGAAAATACACATATGGTACAAAACAAAGTAAAAAGTTCAGCTGTACAAGAGAGGCATCAGTTAATAGTCTAAAGACTAGGCCCCAAATGCTGCTTCTGGATTCTCACTGGAAGTCTCCCCAGCAGATGAAAGGACACATCCCATACTGAGAGACCTTCATCATCTTCCACCTGCAAAGCAAGTAGGAAAAATGTGACATGTTTCTCCTACTACAATAAAGAGGTTTTACCTGAATGAAAAAAGCAGATCAGATATATTATATTGTTCACATAGAATCATCTACACTGAATAGCAGTGTATTATATGTAAATTATTTTATGCATAAGCCTTGGTGATCATAAGAGATGTCTTTCAAAAACATCCAAACCTTTTAAAATTAATGTATATTCAAAATATAAATTTTGTTTGTGGATTGGTAAAGACATGAAGGTAAGTACGTGATTTAATTGTTTTGGATAAATTCCTCCATTAAACTGAATTCAGTACTTTAATCCAATTTCTTCACTATTTTCTGATGATCAACAGAACTAATTACCTCTGAATCCACCTCCACCTCTGCCTCCTCTGAATCCTCCCCCACCTCCTCCGCGTCCGCCAAATCCTCCCCCACCTCCTCCTCCGCGTCCACCAAATCCTCCGCGTCCACCAAATCCTCCACGACCACCAAATCCTCCGCGGCCACCACCATTGCCACCACGACCTCCACGGAAGCCACCTGCAAATACATCATACACTTTAGGGTCTATACCTTCAAAGGTAAACCGCGATGTTTAAGTTATGTAACGGTTAAAACCAGATTTGATGATCAAACGGAATCAATCAGTATACATATGACGTTTCTTGTGTGATCTTACCTCCTCTCCCACCTCTTCCTCCTCTACCTCCACGGGGCGGCCCCTTCTCACCTGGAGGCCTAGGGAGGAATCTCTGGAGGGGCAGCAGCTTCATAGGGTCAATGTAGAACTGATGCAAGAGGAGAGAAAGAGAAAAGCTAATTAAAAATATCTGCATAATACTCTAAGTCACATCCTAGTGTATTGATAAGAAAAATTGCTTGAAGGCTCTTAATCTCTTTGATATTCCGAAGCAATACATGCTTCTTAATTATGGATAACTTTAATGAACACCCATTGATAGGTTGTCTTATATTGGAAATAACACTGATAAGTGGTGGGGTGTTCTTTAAAAAATATAACTGCAACTGCTTAAAGTAAGACTTACTTTTAAGTCTCTTGTGTGTGTGTGTGTGTTTTATTATAATATACACATCAACGAAACCAAAAAGACTGAACTTACCTTCTGTAATTTCTTGAAGGATGATGCCTTCATATTTTCAGAAAGTTTGACTGAAAAATACTGAGGAATTTGTTAAGGACTTATTTACGTGAGTACTGAAATGTAACTCATCAACCCTGCAAATTAACAGTTTTATTATAAGTAATCAAAATATTTCAAAACTTGAAAACATTTGCATTAATTTAGAAATTTTAAAAGTTGTTTATACAATTTTGCACTTTTAAAAATCCTTAATTTAATAGCAAAATAGCAACAACCTGAAAGTAGACTTGAGAAATAGCTTGCTAAAAATATGAACTATAATTCAGAGGGCATGTATTATAGTGAACCGTTTTTTTCAGCAACTTGATCATGCTGATAATTTAGAGGCCTTTGAAATTCAATAGGGTTAATTATACAAGAAGATTTCAATTATTTGTGGGATCTAACGGCACTGTCAGGATCCCATGGAATAACATGTAAGGATACAAAATCACGAAGCTGCCCAAAGATCTCGTCCACTTTTCCAATTTGCTCTTTGTTTTCCAGGTATACAGGAGCGTTGAAGTAGGGGACTTTATTGTCTTCTGTCACACATTTACAGACAATATCATCCTCACAGGGGTGCACAAACTCTCCCAAAGCTGAGAAGCGAAGAACATGAACAGCCATTATAATCTGACATGCAGTCTTGCAGTGAAAACGCAATCTAACGAAAATGGAAAGAGAAGCATTAAAGAAAACCAAGGCACCTTACCGACAACATATTCTGGTGGGCCATAGTCTTGGTTTCTGTTAAATCCTCCTCTGCCACCTCGACCCCCTCCAAATCCTCCTCCACGACCACCACCTCTGTTAAAACCACCGCCACGACCTCCTCCTCGACCACCACCCCCGCGGAATGACATGACAGAGAACCTGTAAAAACACATGTAACCAATTTCTGGCTAATTAGGACAAGATAAAGCTCAAAGAAGAGAAAACTAAATGAAGTCTAAACATCGTGAACGAAACAAACCCTGACTGAAAGAAAGACTCAATCTCCAGGTTTAATGCAAGTAGTTTTAGGGTAGAAAACTAATAACAAATAAATAAATGAATAAATACAGTTTCCTTATAGTAAACCATAATCAATGATTCGGGAAAGAAATGCCCTTGTAACTTAGTGGAGTAACGTTACTGTCGAATCGAGCATATGGTTAACTAAGGTGGTTAGCTTTTTAGCATATCTAATAACGTTACTCCCGAATGCAAAACAAAAAAATACAAAAAAATTACCATGTTAAAGTATTCTTCTCAAACATACGTTAATATGAAACTCGAAATGAAAAAAGAAAAGCACAATTTACCTTAAATACGGTTGGCTGGACGATCAATGAGCACGCTGTTGACTCTGGAAACACATGTGCCTGGCTGCACTGCCTGCCGTAAACGAACACGGGCTCACAGACTGTCGTAAACACGGAAGTCAATACCATGTTTGGGCGATAGAGGGAGATGGGCAATAGCAGAACCTAAATAGCAGCTCTATGAAAGCAGCACGTTTTGCCATCCAGTATCAGGTAACCCTTCTTATTCTTGTGCGAGTTTTTTTAAAGAAAATATTGAATTGGAAAACACTAATCCAGGTAGGCTACACACTTATTCAGAGGGGTTTGTTTAAATTGCGCAATTTACACAAATAACTACTTCTGACTGGCCCATTTCTGAAGATTGTGCCAATGTAGTTTAAAATAAAGGATTAAAAACAAACAAACAAACAAACAAACAAACAAAAATCTTTAAATTAAATATATTTTAGATTGACATTGACAGCTGTTTGGGGATTTGTGGCTATATTACGTTACAAATGTTGTATTGTTTGGGCAAATTTGAAAGTTTTATTAAGTTTTTGTTCCTGAAATCCACCCTTCTGATGGGTTCATTTAGAATAACCCTTTGTTTTTGTTTTTTGTTTGTTTTTAATAAAGTAGGCTATCCCAGTCTTACTAAAATGTTTTGAACAACACAAACTGAGGATAACAACCTATTTTCAAGATTTGGTGCAACCCGATGGCCAAAATCCAATCAGATTATTTTTGAACAACTGGCCCCAGACTATTACAGTTGAGGTGAGAAACATTATCAATTCTTGTTGAGAGAATATATTACAATAAATATTTCAAAGCTATTATACCTTTTTAAATATACTGTAGCGTTCTCGAGACAATAACGAGGCATTTAGCTGTGTTTAAGGCTGTTGTCAGCCACAGCCACGTCGACACCCGACTTATTTAGAGCAGCACACAGCAGGGAAATCTTCTGCCCCTCTTTCCCCAGTACTCCCCTCACACACACCCCCAAGGCACGGGGCTTGTCCCAGCTCACACAGAACATTTAATAACAACAAAATAATGTGCAACATTAGCATGAACACATTCCTTTAGCAACAGAAACCTTGTGAAAATGTGAATTCATTAGTACATTTTTGGTACTATGTTTAATTTCTACAAGAGTTTTTCCCTTAAAGAGAACACACACAAATCATTGCCATATTCATATTAAAGTTTTAATTTTTTTTCTGAAAAAGACTTATATTTTGAAGAAAGTCTATAGAGTCTAAATGACCTGTCACCCATGTAAGAAATATGAATGCATGCACTGAAGATACAGCAGAGGTCACTCTTGACACATGATGAGCTGAGCGGCGTAGATTACAGTATTTCTGAAGGGGGTGTAATGATAGTGAGGGAGCAGAACATTTGGATTCTGATCAGGGAACTGCTGGCTCTCCTGGGTCTACCCAAGAGAAGGCGATATCTGTAAATAGAAGTCAGTTTCCCCCGAATCTACCTCGTTTTTTTTTTTTTAGTTTTTCTTGAATGCCGCAGGCAACTGTCAGAATCCAACATGGGAACTTGAGTAGTGTACCGAAGAAGAGGGAGAGAGCGCTAGACAGCCAGAGAGAGAGAGTACCCTACATCAAGAGGAGTGCCGCAGTTTATGAGGAGCTTATTATAACCTTGTGTTGTATAGCTTGTACCACAAATACCTTTACACTTTCCTTAAACCTTTTAGAAAATAAATCCTGCCTTTATACCTGCACGTCCTCGAACTCAACAGTGACTGGAATTTAGACTTTATCTCTACTTGTCTGACTGAGAGACACTACGGCATCTGAATGTCAATATTTGATGTTGGGCTAGCACACAGATGCTCAGAAGCAATACTGCTTTCCATTGAGGAGATGGAAGACATACACAAACAATGTTTTGTATGTGCAAAAAAATGTGTCTGAATGAATGACGCGGTTTCAAAACAGAACTGAAAAACAATACTTTGTTCCTATCACACTTTATATTCAACGTATACATCTATGCACATGATGAGAGCTTCATACTGTGTATGAAATGTTGAATAATATTGAATTAAAAATTGAATAAAATTTGATTCATCAAGGACAAAAGCATTCAAAAGTCAGGTGTCTTTAAAATGCTTGCCAATTTAAATTCTTCATGCTTACTCTTGCCAGAATCGCAAGTTCTTCACCTTGGAAGACTTGTTAAAAATTCCTTTTGCTCCTTTCAGGACATGAACCATGTGATTTAACTGCACTAATGTGGAGTGGTTCGTATCCTCTCGTATCGATTTTGTGGTTGGGTAATCCGTGATTGCCACAATGGTCAGTCAGATTACGAGGAAAGAAGGCAATGTGGCCTTTTAGACTGTAATGGGGGGAAAATCTGTTAATTGCCCCTGACTGCTAAAAGTAAATTAATTATTGATTGCTTACGCTACTCTTTTTCTTCTTCTTTTTTTTTTCTTTTTTTTTTTGTACTTGCATAGTTTTACAAATCCTTTTATCTTCCCTAAGTGTAAGTACATTTCCGCTCTGACATAATTATACACGGAAGGAAGCCCATGGACCACCGAGCACCTCATTAGCTCCAAAAAGTTGTTTATTCTGGATTTGTTTGGGATGCTTATACCAAAAGATGTCTCTTACATATTTTGTTCAATTTCGTAATGGGTCTTATTTGGTAACAGAAAAAGCTATTTTTTGTGTTTAAAGGAATTCTAAGTTTAGCAATTTAGTAAAAAAAAAAACTATATATATATATATATATATATATATATATATATATATATATATATATATATATATATATATATATATATATAGTTTTTTTTTTCATTTTAATTATATTAATTTATTCATTTTTATTTATTGTTTTTTTTTTTTTGTTTTTTTTTTACATATAGGCCAAGTATATTTCTAGTCATCAACAACTCCTGATATATTTATTCATTTATTTATTTAAATAAACAAATACAAAAAAAATCACGGGTTCCACAAAAATATTAAGCAATACAATTGCTTTCAACACGAATTATACAGTATAGCCCAGCACCAAATGGTCATACAGGTATTAGAATTATTTCATTATTTCATGTGACAATGAAGTCTAGCTGCTAAAAATTCACGAGTGACACTTTGTTTTTTGTTTTTTTTGTTTTTTTTATTACTCTGCTCAAGATCCTTTTTTGCTGCACAGTACGCAACTTGGCCAATTATGAGTGAAACCCTGTGTCATTGACTCCTTTATTCCTCTCCCTTGGGCTTCTGTGCACAAATAGGCCTACTAGCGTCATTACCTGTGGATATACGTGCGGAGACAGAAGAAGACAGAAGGAAAGAAAGAACGTACCTGAATGAAATTACTTATGTGGGTGAGGGTTTGCATCCAATCTGTTTTCAGAAAGACACTGAATGCAAAGCACAGATCCAAGCCAACCCAAGACTGCATCATTATTCTGGCCATTGATTTTCCACTGGGCCTCCAAAGGGCCTTGTACTCTTAGAACGAAGTATAAACAAAATACGAGCATGATATAACAGCACTTTTATTCTCCTTCAGGAGGCAGCAAGCCCGATGGATTAGAGGTTTCACTCAAAGAAACACAAGTGGTGTGCATGTGTGTGTCCATTTCAAATGGCACACTGTTCTCTCAGCCCGTGTGAATGACACTCGTTCTGTGATCAGGTTGAGTCAGTGCATTCTGAGTGGGAGAGGAGAACTGAGCGTTCAGGGACATCTGAAGACAGGTCATCTGATGCTTAGAGCCAGGCTGTGATGCATTCTGAGTTGGCATTTCACCTCTCGAGATGAGAGACGATAAGAGATGGCATTATGTTTGGTTTCCTTTAATGCTTTGACAGGCTGGGTCCGATTTAATCAAACTGAATGAAGTGTTAAGACCAAGAGTGGGAAGAACGGTAGTGATAAAAGTCATTTCTGTTGAGATCCCAGAGGTATTTGTTGGTTTTGTGTCAGCAGCTGAGTTTATTGTAGTTTACAGTTTAAAAAGGCATTAAAAAGGAGTCTAAAAAGTCAGATTTTTGACTTTTCTACATATTCAGTGTCTGTATCCAATCCATAGTCAAGAATTTCAATGAGTCTGTAACCATATTCATGTTTTGTTTTTCTTCTCAGGCGGACTCTTTGATTATATTAAGAGAATATCACCATAATGGTACAGCTACAAATGGGAAACTAAAAAAGGCCATGCCACAAGGTCAGATAATTGTTAGACAAATCTCTCTATTTTTTTTTTTTTTGGTACTTTGATGTTGGTAAATCAAATACTTTAATGTATTGTAATTGGTTCTCTTTGATATCAGACAGATTTACACATTCCATCTTTGCCTCCACACTTTTTTCTCCATTCCATTCAGCGCCACAACGATGACCAAGATTATACCCTGAAAGCACCTATACATACAAATAACAGTGTCATTAGAGCTGAGAGGTTTTCCATGCTCTCCCTGCCCCTACTGTTCATCCACACAATCCTTTCAACAAAATCAGAGACGATAATGTGTATTATTAGGTTTCCCGTTCTCTTTAATAAGTGATGGAAGAGTGCATTTTCTTTCCAGGTATCAGACTGGTCTGCAGGGTGTTCTCAGGTGCCGTCACTGGATAAACTAGACCGAGGGACTTTTGAATTCTTACATGGCTCACGGTGGGGTAAATAAATTGTTAATCCTTAAATGATAATTTACAGTTTCCTCACCCTTATGTCATTCCAAACTTTCTTTTTTCTGTGGCAAACACAAAAGGGGAACTGACTGGGGATGCAGTCTCCAAAAAGAACACAAATAACCTTAAAAGTAAGTTATTCATATGACCTGTGTAGCATATTCCAAGTCATCTGAAGATGTACGATAGATTTGTGTGATGAAACAGACTGAAATTTAACTTGTTGACTGAATCTTCTTTTTGAACACTCATTAAGACCGGCTTTGTGAAAAGCGCAATTTGTTAAAAATGACTTATTATTCTTCTCAGAAGAACACGCTAATAGGGGCTTGGATGCACTAAGGGATTTATTTTGTCAATAATTAATTATTGTTCTGTTTCTCAAACAAAGCTGATCTAGAGTTTGTTTTATTTTTATTAAATGTGACTTTTTTTATTAATTTAGTCATTTTTGATTAATTTATTCACATGCTTCATACCTTTATCATAGCATGGCAATGGTCTTTTTGTGCTCTATAGAAGAAAGTATGGGTTTGACATAAGGCTATAGTAAATAATAACAATTTTCAGTGATGGTTGGACTTTCCCATTAAGAATCGTAAAGGTTCAATTATATATTGGTGAACCTTGATGTTGAGAGCCACTGAGGACATACAGTAGCATAGCTTTACCACAGTTAAGGCCTCGAGCAAAGCACTTTACTTGTAATTAGTGTAGTGTAAGCTGCTTGAGAAAGAACCAGCTGATAAATGTCAAGGAACTGCGTGCCATGATTAGATATATGTTTACACTGAGAGGATCGCTAACATTTAGAAAGAGAGTAAAGTTCAAGGTTTGTTTCTTTAATCTCATCCGATAGCAGAGAAACACACACATACTTCAGGAGGTACACCTTCTTACAGAGGTTAATTCTAACTTTGCTTCAAGACACCTGCATGTATTTTTTGAGTGAACCCCAAAACCTTAATTTACTTATTCAGATTTTGATTGAATTTGGATATAATGTCATTACAAAATGTAGTCATACATTCTATACAGCATGTATGGTAGGTACCCATGCCCAATAAACAAAAATATGTCTCTCATTTCTTGAATCATACTTCTTAAACTGTGTATTGCGGCTGGTCCTCCCAAGCCATTTTGGAGAAAAATACCTCTCCCCCCCCCCATAAATCCTCATCACTTTTCCGTTTTATGTCACATCAATGTTTAAATAGACACTGTGTTTGTGCCCAATATGGTTCCATTTATATTTAATATCTGCTTTATCCAAAATATTCTGCCGAGGATAGCAGTGCTGATTCATGCAGTGCCAGGAGCAGAGCCCAGCAGACACAGCAAGACTTGATATTTCCTTATACCTGCTGATGGGGTGTTGTTTCTTTACCATTGAGAGTTTTAGTTGTCAACAAAGAATCAAAGCTGAGAATTCCAAAGCCATGCCACCACTGACACATTAAACAATTGCTAACATTCTTACAAGACAAAATCTTCATTCAGCATGACAGATCAGTGAAAGATGCAGGAATAATGTGAGGCATTATTTCTGTGGTAATGCGGTTTAATTTATTTTATATCTCTTTTTTTAATACATTTTTATTAAAATGTATTATTTATTTCACATTTTTGTTAAATAAATCAATTTATTGAAACCTATATGAACTTTCCATGCCACTCACATTATAATTATTAAGATAACAGTGGATAGTAGTATCCAGATATAAGTAAATGGCATGCAATAATATTTAAATTTGCATGTAGTGTGTCACTGCTACCCTCCTGCCAACACCAACTCATTATTAAAGGAGTAGTTTACCCAAAAATGTATTTCACTGATGTTATTATGAACACTATAAGGAGAAATAGTGAGAAAGGTTTCTGAGATCTGCAGCAAAGGGCAAGGATTTTCAGAGACCACAAAACAAAATATCAGTTGGATCCTCACACCAAGCTCAATGGGTTCAGCATATGCTGTAACGTACATGTCATGTGGAACTTTTATGGTTCTTTTAAAGTGTTTTTCTGTTCTTTGTGGAGCTTGACAGCTGTAGTCACTGAACTGCTGAAAAAGTACCTGAAAAGGGTTTCACAGGAAAAATAACAGCATTCAGGTTTGGATCAACATAGAGGTGAGTAAGTAATGACAGAATTTTTACTTTTTTTCTGCAGTATGCACAATGCTCTCTCACACATGGACTGGATTGCACAGCATGCTTCAAAGATGACAGACCAAGATTCTGAGAAACTCACCAGACCAGACCTCAAAAAATCCCTGGCTGCAGAACTGAGCACCAGCAGAGATGACAGATTTCAAATCAACTGAGATGAATGGCATTGCAAGACCTCCTAATGCTGGCCTAGGTAAATTTGTCTAAAAGAGAGAAGGCGGGGGTGAACAGAGAGAGAGAATATGGGGTTCATTTAAGCACGGACACATCCACCCACACTGATACTGCAGCAGCTCCTCATCTGCAGTTCAATGTTAAACAGCATCATCCATCCTTCCCCTCACCCTCCTCTCTCTCCATCTCTGAATTCTGCCCGTTGTGTCCACAGTTTTTTTATTGCAGTACTTATAAAGTGTCTTCTGGAACTCTACCTCTACCTCATGTTTGTTTTGAAAAGTGGACGAAGAATTCATCCTTTGATATGGACATTTGTGTAACTTGGGCTTTCTTTTTTTTTCTTTGAAATAATATAAAGAAGAATAAAACCCACACAGTACAAACACATGGCTTTATCAGATACAGTTTTCAGAGAAAAGAAAGAGATGGTCCTTGCATAGAAAACAGCGTTATTTGCATACAGTCAAATATTCCCAGTATATAATATATATACTGTATAGCGCATTTCATTATATGCATGTGTTGTGATGATTTGCAGTTTGATTCATTATATGCATGTGTTGTGATGATTTGCAACACTTGTGTTGATGAAGATGTTTTTATTTTTTATTTGCTGGTGTTTTTTCAATTTGCATGTGTTTTCTTAAATTGCAGCGCGTTGAGCTATCTCAGCCACCATAAAAACCAACCACCAATGGATCCTCTGCAGTGAATGGATGCCATTAGAATGAGTGTTCAAACAGCTGATAAAAACATCCTCAAGTAATCCACAACTTTAATTCCATCAAGTAAAGTTTTGTGAAGTGAAAAGCTGTGTGTTAGTATGAAACAAATTAATAATTAAGGTGTTTTAACTTTAAACCATCACTTTCAGTTCATAATCCATAATTACTCTTCCTCCAGTGAAAAAGTCCATACCCCGTTGCCCTCTCAAATCAAAAACCACCAACTTATTTGGTTAGATCGGTTTTTGACCATTTTTGCTTGTAAAAAGTGCTTTTATCTGTGCATTTTTGTCTGCTGAGATGACTTTTTCTCTGGAGAAAGCAATATTATGGATAGAAGACTTTTTCTATCCACGTAGTTTAACTGGAAAACAACTGGCCTGTAGGGTGAGCAAATTAATAGCAAATTTCAGTGAACTAAAAAAAACAAAACTTTTTATTGTAATGGTGCGTCCCAATATGCCTACTAATACTATGCCCTTAAAGTATGTTCTCTTTTGGTGAAGAAGAGTGTGTAGTAGAAGAGTAGGCAAGCTTTGGGACATTACTATCACATCACAGAATTGTGTCATTCACGGACCACTCTGCCGCATAGTTACACGCACCCTGTCACTGTAAACTGGCCTGTCAATCATCTTGTCATGGTTAACATTCTCCACATTTCATTTCATATAACTTCCCAATACATTGGGAAAAAAAAGTTGCAGCACTTGGTCGCCAGCTGTGGATCTTTATGCGGATAATTTTTATCCAAGATGGCCAAACAGATATTTAAAAAAACATTAAAAATTAATAAATGCATTTCTTTCTTTCTTTTTTTTTTCTTTTTTTTTATCAGGTTTAAATGTTAATTATTACCTCAAACCAGTTTATCAAGTCTCTACTTGAGTGTCATTTGCGCACATCTGCCATGTTCGTAGTTTGTTCAACACTTTTTAATTGTGTTTGTGGTTCTGAACCGAATACTTCAGTAAAGTGCAATGTATTGTGGGCAATATTATCCATTAGAGTGTGCACGGATCCACACTTCAAAAATCAACCTGAAATAGTAGACCATCAGGGGACTTTTGGCACAGTCTTTCAACGTACTATGCTTTGGGATTCTAATCTCACATATTTAAAATGGTTGTGTGAACACACACGTTTGCCATTTCTTCTCATTCTCACATCTGTGTACTCTCTTTTTTTGTCTTCTCTACATAGCGCAAGCTACTGGTTGTCTATATGTGTATATCCTGACAACCAGTTCTGTTAATTTCGGTCTTTCCTCATTCACATATATACTGGAGCTTATGTGCCTGTTTCTAACATAGAAAATAGCTGCTCAAGGTATTTCAAAGATGTCTGCTGAGTGTTATAAATATTGGATGTATACATAGAACATACATGTATAAACAGCTTCTCAAACACCCCCCCCCCCACACACACACACACCCACCCTGCCTCATATTTCTCCTGTGCAGTCCCTTTGCATAATTCATCTGTTTTATCGCCACGCAAAGAGCTCTCGTCAACACCGGCTAATTTTAGCGAGGGACAAGAGGAGGCTTTGTGATAATGCGAAAAGCTGTGCAGTGTCTTTTTCTCCTCAGACTTCAAGTATATGTGGATATGTGTGTGTATGTTTGCGGTTTTCCTCTCAGAATTCTATCACTTCAGTGCTTTAACGTAGCTCATTTTTATCTCTGCTTCACCTTTTTTCATTATTTTCCCCTTTTTGCCTCAGTTTCTCTTTACATTTCAATTTCCCCTTTGGTTTCCAAGAATATTTCAGTTGATCGATGCTCATTCGAGCTAGCATACTGCTGTAGCGCATTGTCTTTACAGTGACAGGCATGTCAGTGCATAACAGTAGGGGTCCTTGTTTCTTTGTCTTGCCAATTATGCCCTGCCTAGCTGCCTTGCTTTCTACTGCAGATAGTGGTAGCTTCATATCGTATGGAATGTTTTATTAATTGGAACGTCTGGAAAATATTGACCCCGGTATTTGTCCAACCTAATCGTGTTTACTGTGCTTCCCAGCGGCATGTAAATAATCCCAAATCAGCTTTAATGAGTTAGGAGAGTTTGAACTGCCTGCAAGCATGAAGCGTGGATGATTCGAGCTTTCGGAAAGGGGAGCGGTTGGTTTCTATCGTGTTAGCGCCAGTGCTATATAGCACATGTTTGTAAAAGAAGAAGCAGTGGCTGAGAGAGATGAAAAGGGTTGAAATGAACACGAGACTGCCATTTCGTGTGCACATGTGTTCATGTGGGAGTGTGCTGGGACAGTGCGGATAAACGTGTTTCATAACGAACTCATTTGATCTATGATGTGATCGTTAGCATTCATGTTATAATTGATTTGGTCAGCAGAAAGAGGGAGAGAAAGAAAGGCAGAAATACAGAATCTGGATGTGTGGGTGTATAGATAGATTTTTTTTTTTTTTTTTTTTTTTTGTGCATATCTGTTCATATATGCTAAGTACTGTGGGTCATAACCAAGTGCGAACATCGTGAAGAAAATCTAAAGGTTAACTCTGCTGATTCTTGGAAAAGTGATGGATTCACTTTTCTGTGAACATGTTGAAGAAAATGCAAAGGTTAATTTGGCAGGTTTTTAGAAAGTGCATTTGGCAGAACATTATATGTCTCATAATTCAGTGCATCCATGTTTCTTTTATTATATATATATATATATATATATATATATATATATATATATATTCCTGCTTTTGACAAATGATCTTCTCATACATGTCAATGACATAACATTATAATGCACCTAATGATCTAGGTGATCATATTTATTTAGGCGTTTGTCGTTCATTTCTCTTACTGACAGCTTCTTAAATCTACGCTCTAAACACAGACTCAGCAAATCTAGGAATACCCAGGCATATAAGATTCATGACCACATTAGGGCGATCACTAATGTGTGGGATGAGAAAAGGATAAGATAGAGGAAATGCATTGGCAGTTGAAATGTAATTTGAAAAGTATAATGCATCTTTTAACGCAAGCTTGGTTTGAGGAAAAAGATTATAACGATGGATCATTTTAGTCACTCTAATGTACAAAATCCAGAGCATTACTATGCACATAAGACTAAATAGTCACTGGATTCTTACTAACATGTAATGTAATATAATGTAATGTTTGTGGTTAGTGAAACACTGATGTAAGTGTTAACAGTGCCAAAAAAAGATTTGAAAAGGAGCTAGAAAAATGGGATTTTAGAAAACATTGTGATGCTTTGGAAAACACGTACTATGAAAACACATTTAATTAAACAAAAAGCTGTGTTCTGACTGGTATGTTGTGCATTAGAATTAATTGGCCGTAAACCAGTGAAGTTATGGAGGTGTACTAAACTAATGCATACCTTAGAAGAAACCTGGGCCAAGTTTAACAAAACCCTCAGTCATAATTTCTCAATTTCAGTAAATAACATTTAAAATCATTCAATGTCATTTAAATGTTTAGGGTTGACACTTTTTAAATGTTTTTTAAAGTCTGTGAATGCTCCCCAAAGGTGATGATCCTTAAGAAATCATTGTAAGATAGGCTACTGATTTGGTGCTCAAGAATTTTATGTTTTTGTCAATGTTAAAAATGGTTGCGCTACTTAATAATTTTTTTATCTTTGATGAATGTAAAGTTCAAATGAAAATTATGTATTTTATTATTTATTTTTTTGTAACAACATATATGTCTTTACTGCCACTAGGGTAGTGTATATGTCATTTGAATGGAATAATAAATGTCTTAAGTCGCTGGGGTATATTTGTAGCTATAGCCAAAAATACATTTTATGGGTCAAAATTATTATTATTATTATTATTATTATTATTATTATTATTATTTATGCAAAAAATCATTACAATATTAAGTAAAGATTATGAAAAGAGAGGTGTGCTCTACTCTTCACTGCTCAAAACTCATGTTTGAATCATCAGTGGCAAATCCTTTAAATATGAAAACGTACTTACAGACTGTGAGTCAGAAGCGCTGGCATTTTAGTCATCAGGAAACAGTCCTCCATAAAATGTTCTGCACACATCTGAATATTTAGGTTGAACTGTTCTGAAACAGTGTTGTAAGTACAACGTAACCACGGATTTCTATTTGTGTCCTCTTTTGGAAGGCCAAACAAAGTATTTTTGCTTTCACAATGAAACACACAGTGTCTTCACAACATGGCGGCTGTGTTGGCAGCAACAATGAAGTAACACCTTCTTTCTTTGGAGGAACATTTGGGCGGCATTATGCAAAACGTGATTCAGAAATGTTGGATGTGTTTAAACAAGGCATTTTATGAGCGCGTGGACGAGTCTAAACTTTTATAAAGAATATCTCTTCGGGTTTGAGACTTTAGTCTTTGCAACTTTAGGGATCTTATCTATTCAATAAAAGCTTTTAACACTCCAAAGAGCAAGGAAAACTGCAGAATATGATCCCTTTAAAGTGATATACAA
The DNA here is from genome assembly GCF_003368295.1 of Carassius auratus. Taxonomy (NCBI): domain Eukaryota; kingdom Metazoa; phylum Chordata; class Actinopteri; order Cypriniformes; family Cyprinidae; genus Carassius; species Carassius auratus. Next base: position 22,951,147 of record NC_039256.1, read on the forward strand.
AGGCCTATATAATTAATAAAATGTTATAGTTTATCCATAGATGCATCTCATTGATTCCGTTTCATTTGTCTGCCATTATTCAATTATTTAAACTAAACACCAAACTGTCAAAAATCATAAACTTAAATAGAATATTTAATACAACACTTTACATTAATGACTCATTTTTCAAAGACAATAAATGCATATTCATAAATATCTAAATTGTAGCATTTGTGCACTGGAACAATGTACATACAGCCATCAACTGCACTATCAGCAGCCACATTTCATCATTGTAAACTCCCCTTACTTCAAGAAAAGTGCAGTATTAGAAACCACAGATTTTCCAGTGTGCCATGTGACTTACAGAGTGAACTGTGACCTTTCATTTCCCTTTTTCATCTCTGAATAAAGACTTGACCCCATCTGTAGCCACTGCTGACACTTATTACAGTCCTCCGCAAGGGAATCGGCCCTTGGTTGCCTCTCTGAGGAGCACGGACCCGAGGTGGTGAGGCCTCACTTCAGTCCGTCATTGAGGCGACCTGCGTGAGTGTGTTTATAAGTGGCGGGTGTATTAGTGGGTAGGTGGATTTGAGCAATGACTGTATTTTAAACAGCCCCGTGGACGTGTACGTGTGTGTGGGCTGAGGGGTTACAAGGTACAATTCAGGTGAGATGGAGTTACATTGTGTGTGAGTGTGTGTTCTGTGTGTATCAGCAGTACTGAAGAGCACCTGGAGTGTAATGGAAAGCGGTAAGCAGTGTTGTGATGGACTACACTGGAGCAGCCGGTGGCGTTCACCTTCAGACAGGGGTCACACACAGCCTCCACAAAGAGCCTGTAATAACTGTTCTCCCAGCCGGAGCTTACTGGTACAAAACAAAGCTAGAAAACAATCCACATGGGTGCTTAAACAGAAAAACTTGCACCGAACCCCAGGAATATCTTTGTGTACGTGTAGAAAGAATTCATTGATCGGATTTTAATTGGTTTTCACTTCTTCCCGTCCGGCTTTTGTGAAGACTGAGTCAGGCAGATGTCAATTAGACTGTAGTAAGCTGGCACAGAGTGGGCAAGTGTGACGGTTCTGGAGATGATACCCTCTTCACCTCTCCAGGAACAGCTGGCCGTTGTCAAAAACCTCATTAGGCGAGTGGCGTGATGCAGAGCTGTTCCGGCTAGGTCAATGTGACGCATCAACACTCACAGTACTCCTGCTACTTCATCATTCAGCAAACAAGTCATTGCGTCAGCTGATCTCTTTTGATCTCTGGTAAGCAGGCCTAAATTAATCCTATTTTCAGTCTGCGTATTTAACAATGGGAAGATCTTTTAATGCATGCTGATACATGAGGATTGAAATCAGAATATGTGCCTGGAGTGAGCAGTGTAAAGCTGGAGCATCTGTGTTCTCTCTCGTTCCAAAATCACTCTGATATTGCTCCATCATGAGTGCAACACATCAGCCCATAATGCAATTGAATGTCAACTAGAATTGTCAACAACAGACTATTGACACTCAAATTAAAGGAATTTGTGAAATTATTGGAAATAAATTTCATGGAAATGACGCAGAGAATGATTATGAATGAATAATCTTGCCAAACTAACACATCATAATACATTTCAAGGGATAGGGATAGCAATAAATGTCCTGTCTTTTCCAAGCTTTATAATGGCTTTATAATGGCATGGTTGAGATTTTGATTCCTAAAAAATTGCCCCCTTCGGCTCTGAGAATGTAGAACATAGGCGCAGAATAAGCTTGAGGGTAAGTCATGAGGTGATTTTTGATTTTTGAATGCACTATTATTTAATATGCACCATAGATTTGCATGTCTAAACATGGCAACTGGACATTTATGGAAACATAATTTAAGTAGTATTGATTAAAGTAGTAGTAACATTTAAATATATTTTATTATTACTTTGATATAATGCATAAATAAATTAAATAAATGTGCTTAAAACTTGAATTGTGAATTGAATTGAAATCCCAAGCAATCATATCATCATACTAATCCTACACTAATGTAATAGCTTCATTGTGGAACAGTAACTGGGTGCAAAGTGGTGGAGTTTTCTCACAAATGAGCATGAAATGGAAAACCTGGATTGAAGTTAGAGTGGAGTTATTACAGAACTCTGATTGAAAGTATACATAGAAAGAATGGAAGGCTTAAAGCTAATCTCACAGCAGAACTTCCCTCTGGCCTCTTTCCTATCAGTCCAACACAATGAACCCTCAATCCCATTGAGCATACTAACCCAAACAACATTTCATTTAATCATCCACACCCCCGCCTCTTTTCTCCCTCCACTTTGTCTACTTGAAGAATAGACATGTGCCTTGTGGAGACAAGTCAGGAACTTTCCATTCCCAAAATGTAATCCCATCAGCTGTGGGTAGAAGACCTAGCATGCCCCTTCGAATGCATTCACTTCATCAAAACTCTTCCCGCGTCCGGTTCCTACTTTTGTAGTGAAAGTGCCCATCAAGAACAAAGCCACTGTAATGGCGTATTTAGTAGTGTGGATGGGGAAAACGGACAGAATTGCATTTCAGTGCCACTCTGCTGGTAAAACTTTCAAAAAGAGCCTTTTGCTCCCTCTTGTCTCTGAGGTTTGGATCATGTCCAGACATATCACCTGCTCATTATTTTATCTAATTGCGAGGTCCATCCATATAGAATAATTTTGCTTATTAGTATACATAAGCCATCTACGTGGTTGCAATGTTCAGTCGTGTTATTTTTTTATTTTATTTTTTTAACGCACATCCTTAATGTCAGTAAAATAACTCCGTATGATAGGTTCAATCCAGAGAGGCCTGCTGTAACACCAACTGAGTATTACTTTCACATCTGAGCTTGAGAGCCATGAAATGGTTTCCCTCTTGCCTTCCAGCTTTACAATCTAACATTACACCAGGTCCTGTAACACATTCTGTGAATATATCACAGGGAAAATAGACAAAATCAACAAGATCACAGGCCCCTCGAGGGCAAATGCAGGCCTGATTGCATCATAGAAAGAGTCCACTGTCACCGCACTGCTCTTCTCCACCGCCGGAGTGTGTGAAGTGTCTCGCCTTGATCCACTGGTTGGCCTCTATTAAATCCTTCAGCCTCAGACAGAGGTAGGCTAGTTGTCGTTTTACATGACACTACCCCCCATGGGTGAACTACATGGCAGTTTTGAAAAAGCTGCCTCAACAAGGCTGTCTTAACAGTAAAAGAAAGGACCATCCTTACAGAAAGCTGCTTTCAAATGTTGTTTCAAGTGTAGCCACTGTGGTTATATTTTCAAGTAAGTGAATGACATCAGATTTCAGCAGGTAAAAATCAATATTTATGGAACCAGTGAAGGAAAATGACCTGATTTGTAAATGTTAAATTAAGATAAACAACATACATTATGAGAAATACATTTACAATAAAGACACTGTTTATTGGAGAGGATCACATTTCTGATTCTTACCCTTTGAGGATTCCAGCGAGCCAAGATAATTTTTGATTGGAGTAGTGCCTAGCAGATTGTGTTTAACTTTGCAAGGCTCATTCCAGTGGTTTTTATTTTATTTTTTATTATTATTATTATTTTTTTTTTATGCCCTTCACTCGGATGTACGTCATTGATTACATTTCATGAGTGCCGACGGAACCCTTGCAATTTGCTGTAATCAGTGTTGGGTAAGTTACTTTCAAAAAGTAATTAATTACTATTACTAATTACATCATTAATATTGTATTTAAATTGTTAATATTGTATTTAAATTGTTAAAGTGTTCCTGTAGCTAAAGTGCTTGAGCATTGCGGTAGCAAGGGCAAGGTTGGGGGTTCAAATCCCAGGGAACACATGTAAGGAACAATTGTTAGACTGAATGCAATGTAAGTCACTTTGGATAAAAGCATCTGATAAATCCATAAATTTAATTTAATTTTAAATTACTTTACTAATTACTATGCGTGGAAAGTAACATAGTTACTCATTAAGTAACAAATTGCTAATTAGGTATGTCACAGGCCGGAGCGGACCACCAATTCAACGGGTCTCGCTCCTCCCTCTAACTTCCACCTCGAGGAGGTCCCACAACACCCCAATGAATGGACGGACAACCAAGATTAAAATGTAACAATTTTATTTGTTTAAAAGTTTGGGGAAAGGGGTAAGGAAGCTTTAAAACTAATGATGACTCGAACTATTCTTTATCCACAAATACGGATTCCCGTCTCAAGAACACTCCTCTTCAGCCCTTCCTCGACAACACTCCACTTCAGCCCTTAACTTCCCGCCGACTCCACTCCAGGTAAGTTTAAAGCAAGAGCTAGGCAGTTGACGTGCAGGGGTTCTAGCTCTCAGGTAAATACAGAGTTCAATACACAGGTGAGTATTCACAGGGCTAAGCTGTTAGCGTGCAGGGGTTCTAGCTCTCAAGTAAGTACAGTGTTCCATACACAGGTAAGTATTCCCAGGGCTGAGCGGTTAGCGTGCAGGGGTTCTAGCTCTCAATGTAAGTACAGTGTTCCATACACAGGTAAGTATTCACAGGGCTGAGCTGTTAGCGTGCAGGGGTTCTAGCTCTCAATGTGAGTACAGTGTTCCATACACAGGTGGGTATTCACAGGGCTGGGCTGTTAGCGTGCAGGGGTTCTAGCTCTCAGGTAAGTACAGTGTTCGATACACAGGTAAGTATTCACAGGGCTGGGCTGTTTGCGTGCAGGGGTTCTAGCTCTCAGGTAAATACAGTGTTCGATACACAGGTGGGTATTCACAGGGCTGGGCTGTCAGCGTGCAGGGGTTCTAGCTCTCAGGTAAGTACAGTGTTCGATACACAGGTAAGTATTCACAGGGCTGAGCTGTTAGCGTGCAGGGGTTCTAGCTCTCAATGTAAGTACAGTGTTCCATACACAGGTAAGTATTCACAGGGCTGAGCTGTTAGCGTGCAGGGGTTCTAGCTCTCAATGTAAGTACAGTGTTCCATACACAGGTAAGTATTCACAGGGCTGAGCTGTTAGCGTGCAGGGGTTCTAGCTCTCAGGTAAATACAGTGTTCGATACACAGGTGGGTATTCACAGGGCTGGGCTGTTAGCGTGCAGGGGTTCTAGCTCTCAGGTAAGTACAGTGTTCGATACACAGGTAAGTATTCACAGGGCTGGGCTGTTAATGCGCTACTCACCACTGAAGATATTCAGAGGCCTGTATTCCAAGCAGATACGGGTTTAGTCGATGACTGACGGCTGGTGGGCCTTACAGGTGAAACTGCAAACAATACTGGGCTTCCCGCCCAGCTTGACAAGGGGGCACACGGGGGAGGATCGGCTGTTGTCCTTCGAGGGATTGCTGCGTGGGCAACGACATCCAACCTCCTCCAGAGGCGCCTCCAACACGTCCGAGCTCCAGCTTACTTAAGGTAAAGACTGTGGTTGCCACCAATACACTACTCCTCTCCGTCAGGCCTCTTCCTACGACCAGGGACACAACCACGGACAAACACCACACACCACAAAGGCACTACAGTTCTTCTTGTGTGTACACTTCAATATAGCAGCACTCACCACACTCCACACACTCAGTGAAAGAAGATCGGTGGTGTATTCCCGTTTCGGGCTCAGAGTCCTGACAGGGCGGGTCAGATGGACAAAGGCAGGAGGGCAGACCACAGCAGGCAGATATATCGTACACCGGAGTCTCTCCGTCTTTCCCAGCGATCTCCAACGCAAGGCACTACTATCAACACTGAGTAAACACACAAGCACTGAGGATTATCAGATCAACACAAGAGGGGGGGGGGGGATTTTCCACTGCTACGGAGAGATATGCAGTCGGAATCCTTTCTTAAAGGCGGTTAGTCTCCCTCCACATCCGTCATTCACTCTCCACAATATACAAGAAATGTTCGTAAAGTCTTCACCCACCAGTGCACAGTGTTGTCCTCTCCCAACACGAATTCAATGATCTCCTTCACTCAGGGGCCTTCCAAACGTAGGATCGCTCCTTCAACTCAATCCACAATAAGAGGTAAACTCAACATACAAAAGGTCGATCACTTAACTTCCTCCGCACTTCCAATATCCATTTCCCTTGGATTCTCCGTTGCAGCCCGTAAATCGCAACATCCACGCCACACCAGCCACTTCCGTATCCCGTGGTACAACAGCAGAACAAAAACCCCCTCCTGTTCATAAACCAGCCCCTTTTATATCACTGCATCCTTCCCGATCCTCCAATCGGTATCCAACACGTCCTCTTCCCACACCTGACATGTATTTTGGATAATTTCCCCGCCTTGGGCCAACCGGAACAGCACTTATGTTTCACTTAAATTGGTCCGGGCGGAAATATTTCCCACACTACAGTTCCGCCCGGATTAGTCACCCAGTGACATCCTCCCCCGCCAAATCGTTCTAGTCCCTAGAACGTGGTTGTTCAACCCAATCCCCATACCTCTCGGGGGGCCGTCCTTGGTTCTCTCGTTGGGACCGTCTAGGTGGTGATCCGGGGTCCAGTCCCCTTGGTTCAGCCTCTGGGAGCCTCGGAACTATGGCCCATGCTTGCAACGGCGGAGCGCACACAGTCGGAGCTGGTAATGCCTCTAGGGGAGGTCTAGGGTAGTTCGGGCATGGCCGAATCAAGTTGCGATGTAATACCCGTTCTGGTCCAGCCTTCCCCTCAGGTCGAAGTACATAGACCGGCTGCCCCAGCCGCTGCTGGTGCTGCACCACATATGGAACAGACTCCCAACGGTCACTCAACTTCCCTTTCCCGTGTCGCCGGTTGTCCCGTACCAGCACTCTCTCTCCTGGTAACAACGGGGCTTCTCTGGCCGTCCGATCATATATCTGTTTGTTCTTAATTGCGGCAGCATTTATCCTCCCCGAGACTTGCTCATAGGCAGAGTGAAGGCGCTGGTGGTGGCATCTTACCCACTCGGTCAAACTCAAGGTCTCTTCCAACGTGGCCACCCCCAATACCAAGTCTGTCGGCAACCGCACATGTCTCCCGAACATCAGGTAGGTCGGAGCGTACCCCGTAGTGCTGTGGACGCTGTTGTTATAGGCCTGGACCAGTGCAGGAAGGTTACTCACCCAATCGTTCTGACGTTCCTGGTCCAGCGTACCCAGTAGGCTCAACAGAGTCTGGTTGAAGCGTTCGCAGCACCCATTCCCTTGGGGATGGTAGGGGGTAGTATGGGTCTTAGTACATCCATACACCCGACACAACTCCCTGATCACTCTGGACTCAAAGTTCGGCCCCTGGTCACTGTGCAAGAATTCTGGGCATCCGAAAGGCTGAATCACTGCCCTCCATAAAGCGGTGGCGGTCACGTTGGCTGTCTGATCCAAAGTCGGGATGGCCCAAGCATACTTGGTAAACAGGTCGGTGACCACCAAGATGTTTTGGTAGCGGTCCATGGGCCTGCCCAAGGTTAGATAATCCATGGCCAGGATATGCAACGGGGCCCTGGCCTGTATCGGAACCATCGGGGCCTTCACCTCCTTCCGAGCCTTAAACAGGGTACATCGAGGGCATGCTTGAATGAACAAACTCACAGCGGCCTCCATCCCGGGCCAGTAGAAATGTCGCCGCAGAAGCGACAACGTCCTCTCATTCCCCTGATGCCCCAATTGTGTATGGTAGGCCTCTAACAAAGCCTGCACCTGGCCCAGAAACTTCACCTCCTTCCTCAACAGGTGGCACTTCTCTGGCTGCAGCTTCAACCCATACTGCTCCATGGCCCGAAACACATCCTCCAGATGTCGCAGATGGGACTCAAAATCTGGGGAATAGACGATGACATCATCTAGATATACCAGCGTAGAGTCCACCAACTGGCCACCCAGACACCGCTGCATCAGCCGTTGGAACGTGGCCGGTGCATTACATAGGCCAAAGGGCATACGGTCCCACTCAAAAAGCCCAAAGGGAGTGGTGAAAGCAGTCTTCTCTCGGTCGACCCCCTCGACCTGGACTTGCCAATACCCACTCGCAAGATCCAAAGTGGAGTACCATACAGACCGTGTCAGGCTGGCAAGAGAGTCCTCTATCCGCGGCAGTGGAAAAGCATCTTTCTTTGTGACTTGATTTAATTTCCGATAGTCTACACAAAATCTCCAAGCTCCCGTCTTTTTCTGGACGAGGACAATCGGGGCCGCCCATGGGCTACTGCTCTCCCGGACAATCCCCTTGTCCAACATTCCCTGCAGCAGAGTACGAACCTCCGAATACAGAGTGGGTGGTACTGGACGGTATCTCTCACGACTAGGCAGGGCATCGCCAGTGGGGATCTGATGTTTCACTACACCGGTACAGCCATAGTCCTCATCATGTCTGGAGAACACATGTTGCCACTTGGTAAGGAGATCCTGCAATTGTTTACTCTGGCTTTCCTCTAGCCCTTCTCCCTGCAGGGACTCTCTGGTCAGGTGAACAGGCACCTCATTTCCGAGCTGTTCCAGGGATAAGTCCACCTGAGCCAAGGTCACTTCTACGACCGTAGGACACACCTACCGGAAGCTGACTTCCCGGCCCTCTCGCACCTGGTGGGCATCCACCATGGTCACCAGGACCAACCGCTGGTGACGATGTAAATTGACAGGGTAAGGGTTCTCGTTCCGTATCTTCACCGGGACTCGGCCTCGGCGAACCACTGCCAATCCATGGGCCACTGCTACACTCTGGCAGTCCATATGGGGCTCGACCAGCACCCTGCCGACTACGCCAAAATCTGTCACAGGCCGGAGCGGACCACCAATTCAACGGGTCTCGCTCCTCCCTCTAACTTCCACCTCGAGGAGGTCACACAACACCCCAATGAATGGACGGACAACCAAGATTAAAATGTAACAATTTTATTTGTTTAAAAGTTTGGGGAAAGGGGTAAGGAAGCTTTAAAACTAATGATGACTCAAACTATTCTTTATCCACAAATACGGATTCCCGTCTCAAGAACACTCCTCTTCAGCCCTTCCTCGACAACACTCCACTTCAGCCCTTAATTTCCCGCCGACTCCACTCCAGGTAAGTTTAAAGCAAGAGCTAGGCAGTTGACGTGCAGGGGTTCTAGCTCTCAGGTAAATACAGAGTTCAATACACAGGTGAGTATTCACAGGGCTGAGCTGTTAGCGTGCAGGGGTTCTAGCTCTCAATGTGAGTACAGTGTTCCATACACAGGTGGGTATTCACAGGGCTGGGCTGTTAGCGTGCAGGGGTTCTAGCTCTCAGGTAAGTACAGTGTTCGATACACAGGTAAGTATTCACAGGGCTGGGCTGTTTGCGTGCAGGGGTTCTAGCTCTCAGGTAAATACAGTGTTCGATACACAGGTGGGTATTCACAGGGCTGGGCTGTCAGCGTGCAGGGGTTCTAGCTCTCAGGTAAGTACAGTGTTCGATACACAGGTAAGTATTCACAGGGCTGAGCTGTTAGCGTGCAGGGGTTCTAGCTCTCAATGTAAGTACAGTGTTCCATACACAGGTAAGTATTCACAGGGCTGAGCTGTTAGCGTGCAGGGGTTCTAGCTCTCAATGTAAGTACAGTGTTCCATACACAGGTAAGTATTCACAGGGCTGAGCTGTTAGCGTGCAGGGGTTCTAGCTCTCAGGTAAATACAGTGTTCGATACACAGGTGGGTATTCACAGGGCTGGGCTGTTAGCGTGCAGGGGTTCTAGCTCTCAGGTAAGTACAGTGTTCGATACACAGGTAAGTATTCACAGGGCTGGGCTGTTAATGCGCTACTCACCACTGAAGATATTCAGAGGCCTGTATTCCAAGCAGATACGGGTTTAGTCGATGACTGACGGCTGGTGGGCCTTACAGGTGAAACTGCAAACAATACTGGGCTTCCCGCCCAGCTTGACAAGGGGGCACACGGGGGAGGATCGGCTGTTGTCCTTCGAGGGATTGCTGCGTGGGCAACGACATCCAACCTCCTCCAGAGGCGCCTCCAACACGTCCGAGCTCCAGCTTACTTAAGGTAAAGACTGTGGTTGCCACCAATACACTACTCCTCTCCGTCAGGCCTCTTCCTACGACCAGGGACACAACCACGGACAAACACCACACACCACAAAGGCACTACAATTCTTCTCGTGTGTACACTTCAATATAGCAGCACTCACCACACTCCACACACTCAGTGAAAGAAGATCGGTGGTGTATTCCCGTTTCGGGCTCAGAGTCCTGACAGGGCGGGTCAGATGGACAAAGGCAGGAGGGCAGACCACAGCAGGCAGATATATCGTACACCGGAGTCTCTCCGTCTTTCCCAGCGATCTCCAACGCAAGGCACTTCTATCAACACTGAGTAAACACACAAGCACTGAGGATTATCAGATCAACACAAGAGGGGGGGGGGGATTTTCCACTGCTACGGAGAGATATGCAGTCGGAATCCTTTCTTAAAGGCGGTTAGTCTCCCTCCACATCCGTCATTCACTCTCCACAATATACAAGAAATGTTCGTAAAGTCTTCACCCACCAGTGCACAGTGTTGTCCTCTCCCAACACGAATTCAATGATCTCCTTCACTCAGGGGCCTTCCAAACGTAGGATCGCTCCTTCAACTCAATCCACAATAAGAGGTAAACACAACATACAAAAGGTCGATCACTTAACTTCCTCCGCACTTCCAATATCCATTTCCCTTGGATTCTCCGTTGCAGCCCGTAAATCGCAACATCCACGCCACACCAGCCACTTCCGTATCCCGTGGTACAACAGCAGAACAAAAACCCCCTCCTGTTCATAAACCAGCCCCTTTTATATCACTGCATCCTTCCCGATCCTCCAATCGGTATCCAACACGTCCTCTTCCCACACCTGACATGTATTTTGGATAATTTCCCCGCCTTGGGCCAACCGGAACAGCACTTATGTTTCACTTAAATTGGTCCGGGCGGAAATATTTCCCACACTACAGTTCCGCCCGGATTAGTCACCCAGTGACAGGTACATCTTAAAATCCCAATAAACCTTAATAGAAATTAAACTCTTTATTCTTTCAATTTGAGTCAAACATAGAATAGTTTAGCCTTTTAGCTTTAAAACAACTGTAATACTTAAATAATTTTATAAAACATTTAGCCTTCTCTGGTTAACAAATAGAAATGCTCTGAATAACAATATATCTGAAGCACGTCCTGATTTTGCCAAGTCCGATGTGTTCCTAGGTCAACATATTTTGTTGACCCTGGAACAACATTTTACTCCAAAAATATATTCTTAACCATATCCCTACACCTAAACCTAACCTTAACCATGAGTAATCCCTAAAATCAGAGGAAATGATAGATGAATTACACTGATGTACAAGCACCAAACACTGATTTTAAGCATAAACTTCACAAAATCTATAAACTGGTTCTTCAAATCTGATTGGTTAATCACAATGTTGTTCCAGGGTCAACAACGATGTTGTCCCAGGAACATGTCTCACTTGGTAAAATCAGGTTAGGCATATCTGAACAACAAAAAAGCTTAAGAAAAGTTAAACAATATATTTCACTGAACGATCTAATCACACCAGTGTGATTGTATCAAATATAAAAAAATATGATTCACCTATTTTTGTCTTTCGGGAGCTGCATTAATAATTCACTTGGCTCAGAAATCTGAAAACTTTGAATGGACATGACGCAATCTGAAGTTAGTGATAATGTCAGTTCATTTCTATATAACGTTGCTATCATTTATTCACTGTTTGAATAACTGAATAACAACATTTCTTATGTTTTTATTAAATTGTAATTGTATTGTTTCCATTTTCCCCTTACAAATGTATATAGGTATATAGGCATGCCTGGGCTGTTATAAAAGTAAAAAAAAAAAAAAAAAACATCATAATAGACTTGTTTGGAGTGAGGATAAATAATACACGATCTGCGATGATGTCATAATCGTGTTGCATTGTGGTCTATGGAGCGGCCTGAAGTGTGCATATGTAGCAGATTCTCTCCCTCTGGCAAAATTGAGGGTTTGAGGGTCTGTCCATAAAAACTTCCCTCGTCCACTTTGCGGAGTGGAATGCATTTCAAAATGGCAGCGGGGATTCCCCCGAGGGGAAGTGCTAAGGGAAGTTCACAAGTGCACGTCTAAAAGTGATATAAACTGTATAAAATGCCAAAAAGGTGATAAATATTCACTTGTATTCATGACATATTCCATCAGCGAGTAGTATACAGAGGCGATTGTTTGGAGATTTGCAACGATTGATGAGGATTGATTGCGAGCTCACATGAAGAGTTTCGTTTGTGTCTCAAATTCGTTGATGAACCATGGAACGTAAGTATTGTATTTGCTTATTTCATAATATAATATGCTATGAAAATTGTATGCAGTGGGAAAACTATTTGCTGTGTAAAAGTTCAGAAATGCTTTTCCCGTTGATTATCAGAGGGGAAATACAGCGCTAAGTAGGTCCTCTGTGAGATCCGGATCTTGTCATTAATATTATTGTTTTATATTGAAGTATAATTCTTTATTTTGAAAGTTATGAAAGTATTTTGTGTTCCAAATTCAAAATTAATCTTAGTTTTGCCTTATTTTGTAACATAACACATCCTCAACCCCCCCCCAATTAATCGTAGTTTTGCCTTATTTTGTAACATAACACATTACTATCTGAATATAGCTGATAATGAATTAACTTCTAAATATGTGATGGATGGATGGATGGATGGATGGATGGATGGATGGATGGATGGATGGATGGATAGATAGATAGATAGGTAGATCTCATCACGTTTTGAAATAATAATCTTTGAAAAAATAGAAAAAAACGATCTCTTCGATTAGGGGCTGCAGATAATTCATATTCAAAGGGGACAAATAAGATCTGACAGAAAACAACCAAGATTCATTGTAAGATCCACTGCTCCTCTCCCAGGAACTCAAAACCATCTCAGCAAAATAATGTGATAGGATTCAGCCAGAAAGAGGATTCTCCAGTACCCCTGACAGAATCTTCAGAGCTTGATGTAGAAAACAGCAGCATGTAGAAAACAGCGGGTGAGAAATCAGGACATCTAAATGGGGAGGCAGAACATAAAAGGACAGTAAATGGGCTAGAAATCGCTTGGCAGCACAGGACGGCACTTCTTAGGTAGAGTCTCCTGGAATATAATGGCTACCTGAGAGGAATAAAAGATTGAAATTGTTTTGTGTTTTAACACCATCAAAAGCTTTTCATTTTTTTTTATTTCGAAAGAGAGTTCTCCTCACATGACTTCAACTGTAGCAGAGGTAATGCTGAGTGTCAAAGAGAGCTTGTACAGCTTTGAATGAGCTATCTTGCTGCCGACGATATTTACATAGCCCCCCTACAGTTCTCTAAACTGAATGATGTCACAACGCTGTTCATTTTTCAGGGTAATTAATTTCACCACCTGGCAGATAGAAAAAATAAAAGTGGAATTTATTGACCCATTTTATATTCTTGATGCAGGGATGAAGTGGTTTGTAAATAAACAAACAGTCATTATTATAAGTAGAACTGACAGATAATGGGGTGCTCATCACATCTAATGTTCATGTAAGTGAAGTGACATACAGCCAAGTATGTGTATGCACAATGTGGGACATTATCTTGGATCAACCTCTTTGTTTCTTTTTGGAACAACATTTTTGATCAATAAATAGCAAATAAAATTGGTTGTTACAGGACCTTGTTCTACTGGTGTAAATTAAGTAAATCTTGAAGCTGCAGTAGCTTTGGACCTTGTGGAGGTTATTTTCTCTATAAAGCTATCAAACAGGTAACAGTTCTCAACAAGTAATAATAGCTATGATTAATATAAAAATAATTACATGTATATATTGCATTTTTAATTACAAATGAATAGAATAGAACTTCTAGCCAGTATCTTTCCTTGTTTAGCATAAGAAATGTGAGGATTAAGAATGTGACTTTGATACCAAAATATGTATTATCACAAAGGGTTTCTGAAAGTTTTTTGAAGGGAAATGTAAGATTTATAAGACCTTTTTAAAACCAAGTAAAGACATTTACATGAGTAGAGAGCATAAATGCACTTAATTTTCTATAAAATCCTTCAGAAAACAGGACATATCTTTATTTTGCATTTCAAGTAAATGTATCTGGATTCAAATATGTTTACATACTTGTACTAAAAACAAGACAATAATACAACAATACAGCAGAATATACAGTATTTTATTTATTTATTTTTGCAATGCATGCAATATCTAATTCACTGACCTTGTGAATTTATGACTTTCTGCTCTGATTTAAGATCTTTTTGGGCCATAATTTGTGGAAGGGCGAATTAAAACTTTTTAAAGCCATGCAAAGAGCAATTCAGAATTAAGTAAGCTTTGCTGGTGTTGTTAAATCAATCCATCAGTCTCTATAGCCTAGTCCACTCATTGCATAGATACCCACTGTATCTTTTGCATTGTCATAATTTTTGCTCGGCATTGACACAGTCCTCTTCTGGGCTGTGAAAACAATTGCAAACAGTATTTCAAACTTGTCAGGCCGAAGTATCTCCCTTCCCCTTCACCCTCTCCCTTTTCTCTCTCTCTGTCCCAGAAGTCCATGCCTCATCCTCCTACAAGGGCCTTAGTTGTGGATAATGAGCTGGGATTGAGGCAGCAGCACTGCGGTGGAGTTTGAATCCTCATGCCTACAAGCAGCTGTGTCTCTATCTGCCTCTCCTATGTTGCCTTGACTACTGCTTTTGAATTATTGTCAGTGTGGGGGAATTAAAAAGAAAAAAAGTTCTTTGTTCAAAACCAGCCGTTTCCAATGCGGGCGACTAACAGTAAGATCAAATGTCAGCAGGCAGACGTACAGCTGAGGCAACTGTAGAGAAACATGTCCCTCGCAGACTGCAGGCAAATTTACTGCTGAAGAAAAGAAAGAGGGCAGGGAAGACAATGCAGAAATACAATGCATCATTACAAGAGCTAATCAACTGTTATTTGTGTGCGTGGAAAAACTTCACATGATTAAGAATGATCAGTGAGCATTAAACATAACAAGCTGGCTTTAATTGATCATTTCCATCTGACAAACATTCCCACTAAAGACTTCCTAGGCTTCTCTTGTTTATTGAGCTTCATTTTATGAGTCCATAATTGTATTACTAACAGCAATGTTACGAGGCCGTTATCACTGCAACGTTAATCTGCTGTGTGATAATTCGTTAGCTTTGAGCAAACGTGGATCAATTCTGAATGGTATTGGCTGCTCAGTTTTACCTCACTATGCAGTAAACTTTATGGCATACACGCTTTTCACCCTAGGCAAAATAACAGTGCCCCATCTAATAATGGCTCCCAGTTCCCTTGTATTATTCATTGTGCTCATCATACCTGCACTGAACATTTTTGTTCTTCATACAGGTACAAAAGGGAACATGACATTTGGAGCACATCTCTTAAGTGGGAAACATGGGAATTGTTCAGCCCACTGAGCAGCATCTTAGTTTTTCAAAAGCTGCTTTAATCCATTAGAATGCTTTGAATTATCTGCTGCTATATATATATATATATATATATATATATATATATATATATATATATATATATATATATATATATTGGATCATATATGGGTTGGTTAAATAAACAAAAGAGGTTTAGGTGAATTAAAAATAAATAACTACTAATAAATAACAGAAACATAAATACATACACGCACAGAAAAAATTCATTAGGTTTTTTTTTTTTTTTTTTTTTTTTTTTACACAAATATTGATTTCGCTCTGTCAGAACTAACAAGACAAAATAGAGAATTTTTAACAAGAATTTAGGATTTTATTTTTTCCTCACAATTCATACATTTCGAATCCTGGTGTTTTTCTGTTTTTGTTTTGCTGAATTGCGAGAGAAAAATTATGAGAAAAAAATAGATGCAATTACCTTTTTTTTTTTTTTTTTTTTTTTATCCACTGGTGGAAACAAGCTTCCATTAAAACGGTTACAGGCTGAAATGGTAGATTAAACACAATTTAAAACATTAGAACAACACCCTATAATGAATCGTACGAAAGAGCAAAGGAACATAGCATCAGATTTGGGAATGGGGAAAAAGTCAAAAAGACACGGCAGCAGGCGGTCTTCCTCCCCTCGGGCCACAGTTCTGAAGACAGAGGCTCCAGATGCGTTGTCATAAACGAAATCATTTTTGGAGATAGATGGGAAGAGGGAAAAGGATCACAATCCTATCAAGATGGATAGATGATGCTGGATGTCGGCAGGGAACAGTAGGCATCAGATGTTTTTTGGAGAATCATTCCGCTGTATTAAGGTGCCGCCCCACCAGCTGACTTGTAACAACTCGATTTGGGTAGGGGACGTCACACCTACTCACTGTTTGTACTGAAAGCCATGTTGACATTTGTTTTCCTAGTAACAGAAGGTTCTGGAGGACATACTGTAATGAAGTCCTCATGGATGGATGGATGGATATATTTCTAAATGGATCAAAATATACTAAGTTTACTGACATTGTTTTTTTTTTTAACAACTTGGTTGAGTAAATGATTCAATGAATCACATAAAGGCACTTATTTTGTTTCACTCATAAATTAATAATCAGTGTTTTGAATGATTTGGCTAATGGCTAATGATTCACTGACACTAAAAGTCACTTGGGACGGGGCCAACTACTGGTGTAACTGTATCTTTCAGAAAAAAAAAAAAAAAAGAAAAAAAAACCCCGGACCAAAACTCCACCACTAAAATATACAAAATTTTATTTTTCTTTGTAAATTTGTGACAAACCACTGAGGTCATTTTGTCATTTACAGGTTTCACCATGTAATCCTGGTGAAAAATAAATAAATAAATAAACGAAAGATGAATTACAAGTGAAAACAAATGTTTTCTTAAATGGCTTGTACGTTACTCATGTCACATGAGGGTAAGACTAGACTAGACATATGATATGATATGATATGATATGATATGATATGATATGATAAATTATATGATATGATCAGAGTTTATGTCTTGTAATTCTGAGTATGTATCTAGCATTTCTATAAACTCTTTAACTCTAAACTTAAGAGAAAAAAAGGTCACAATTATATATATATATGTGTGTGTGTGTGTGGTGGAAACAGTCTTCTATAATGACAAAATCAATGGCCAACGTAAAGAAACAATTAGCTTCTGACGCACAAGCCATGATAGGAACAAGTGAGAGAATGGATAAATGAACAAAGGTAAGAACAGAAAACCTTGATTTGGTCCACATGAAACAACAGTAAGCACTTTTCATTTTATTTTGACCTAAAGAAATCACACTCGAAAAGATAGCAAAAGCAATTTTCCACATCCATCACTGGCATTCATATCGTATCTGTCTACTTTGCTTTATCTTCTCCTCAGTTACTCTGAGTAAAAGACTTTCTTTAGTTCAATGACCTCTCATCTATGCTGTCAGAGTTACTGGTTCAATAAGACGTAAGCTCTTCATAAAATTTGTTTCACGAATATTATACCCAGTGTTAGTAGAAAGCTGAGGGGATGAATTCCAAACACTTTTAAAGATGCCATTGAATCAAATGCAAGAGCTGCTCCACTGAAGCTCTTTTAAAATATTTGGAAACATATTAAAGTCTTACATTTTTTCATTTAAATGTTTCATTGGGTCATAAAATAAATTTCACTTCATAACTCCATGTAAAGGCTGAGATAAAAAATTTTTGTTTTCTCAAAAAAATAAAAATAGTTTCATTGCCAGTTATGCACTCATCTGTTTTGACAGGCAGCAATGCATGTCAAAATGATGTCTAAGTTAAAACACCGAATGTCATTCATTACTGCTTTACCCTTTATCTTCAAAGAATAGCTGAAGCCCTCATATGTAGAGAAAGAACACATGAAAGAAGCCAAATGCTCTAGTCAGAATATACAGACTCGTTCTGTCACATCGATTTCATCTCAATTATTAGAGAACATGCAGTTGCCTGACAACTGCAGGACTAATGAGAGAAATATTGGGTTTTCTCTCTTTGTTACAGGGAAGCTTCTGTTTTCAGAATATGTTGAATTTGTAAACTTTGTACAGATTCTCCTGTAATGATGATCTATCAGTGAGTGACTGAAATTGAATTAAAAATTTACAAAAAGGTTTTCAGTTTGCAAAGGACCAATTCTCACTATACTAGCATGCATATTACTATTGGCTGTTCTTTAGTATTTATTAAGCACATATGCATGTCTTATTCTGCATGACCATATTCCAGATCCTTTAATCCTACCCAATACTTAACAACTACCTTGCTAAATGACAATAAGCAACCAATTAAATGTTTGTTGCAAAAAAACAAAGATCAAAGTTAATGGCTATTAATACTGTAATATAATTTCTATCAAGTCACAACAACTGGTAAAGGAGCAGATACATGTACTGTAACTAAATTTAATGACTCTTTCCAAATACACATTATTCTTTATTATACTTGATTATTTTTACTATGATTTAAACCTGTGATTTGATTGTTTTCTTTAGTGGTTTACAATCCTGACATCTCTTGAGCTGAATCCAGCTTTGACATAACATGCCAAAACTGTCATATACTCTTTAACTCATTTAAACATTTGTGTTAGACCACCAACAACTACAGTGAGGATTATAGGAGTATTCTTGGTTTTTATTTTTATGAGGTATTAATGTGTCCTCTTTTAAGCAATTATAGACACAAATAAAATCCAGTGTTCTTGAATGTGGTCAGCTAATGCCATTCAAAATACTGCAACTAAACTAATTGGTTACCACATACAGAAATGTTGACAGGGCATACGTACAAAGACCAGTGTATTTCCATGCTGCACAACCCCTCCACAAACTCATTGTGACACGATGACACACTCAAGCACACGCAGTAAACAAATTAAGAGATAAAAGTTTGCCTCTCATTACAACCCGAATGAGTCAGTAAAACACCCACGGTCCCTTACAAAGATGCTCCTCTTGAATTCATCTCTGCTACAGTTTAATAGCATAGTTTTGATGTACGTAGATTATGCAGCTGACTTGATTATATCAATGTTGCCTGTTCTATTTCTGTATAATTCAATTTTCCATCATTCTGTGTTACCTGTTTTGCTAATGTTTACCCAGAATTGCAGCTTCATATATTAATGTTTGTTTTTCTCACTAGTGCTTTGATTTGTACTTTGATTGCTCTGCCATTGCATTGTTTTTATACACCAATTCTACACAAATCTGTATGGTCTTGTGGAACTCTCACAAGCAAAAAAAAAAAGAAAAAAAAAAAAAAAAAAAAAAAAATATATATATATATATATATATATATATATATATATATATATATATATATATATATATATATTATTATTATTATTTTTTTTTTTTTTTTTTTTTTTTTTTTTTTGCTTGTGAGAGTTCCACAAGACCATACAGATTTGTGTAGAATTGGTGTATAAAAACAATGCAATGGCAGAGCAATCAAAGTACAAATCAAAGCACTTTTTTTTTTTTTTTTTTTTTTTGGCCAAGATCACAGGCGAGTCAGAACTACTTCAACATAATCAACACAATTTAAACTAGGGAGGGAGGAAGTCATTCTCTGATTCAGCCTCCACACCACCTTTCTGTCTTGATCTTCTGTCTCGAGAGCCAAAAGCCTCTGTTCTTCACCTTTATCTCAGACTGTGTCTTTCACCAGCTTCCCCTTGGCCACGCTGGGGCTGGCACTGAACACATCTCAGTGATACCGGTGCTCATCAGCCACAGAATTAAAACAGGAGGGTGGAAGGAGGAGGAGTGCATCTCCAGAGGAATTGCTAGGAATAATAGTCATTTTGCTCTTCTGCAGTCTTCAGTCCAAGGGCACCTCACCACATACTCATAGATTAATTTCTGCAAGTAATAATTGGAAATGGTTCCATTCCCTTGTTCTTTTTTTTTTTTAAGAGATAGTCAGAATCTTTGATGTGCATTCACACGCGGAATGAAACAATGAAGCAATATTCCTCTGAGCTGCCGAGTGTATTGTTTTGAACCATCATCAAAGTACAAAAGTGTTTCTGCAATAACTTCACGCCATAACTTAAATTTAGGTTTTATGTTATAAAATATACATTTTGACAGCTTCGAAAGTCTTTGAAATGCAGTTTAATCACATAAATCGCTTGAAAGAAAATTACCGTTCGAGTTTCACATTCCAATCAGATGTCAAAACATTGTTTAAATTACACTGAAAATGTTTGTCAAATATAATTCATATTTATTTATCAAGGACCTTATTTACCATACTTTTCCAAACCCAGCTAACAGGGCATGTTCTCGGAACTTTGAGAGAACCTAGTCAACGTTACGAAAAAAAAAAAAAAAAATGCTTCCATTGGAAGTTATTCAAACATTTTAAACATTACTATTTGCTATAGGTTCAAATAGAAAAATGCTTCCATTGGAAGTTATTCAAACATTTTAAACATTACTATTTGCTATAGGTTCAGATGGTTCAGAGAACATTTCAAAGTAGCATGTTCATAGTGTTTGCAAAATGAAAAAATGAAGGCTTCCTTGTTTTCTCAGGGCACAAAGAAGAAGAAGAATAAAAAGAAGAAAAGTTTCTTAACTGTTAAGCTGGATGTTTAGAACATTTAGAAATAATGTTATCATAACTTAATGGAAACATCAGCAAAATGTTTTGAGAACATAATTTTCTTAGCTGGATAGAAATTGCCAACAAGAAAAGCTATACCTGAAGAAAGTAACGTTATTATTTCCATTTACCTCAAAGGTATTTAAACTAGGGACTAGTTTTGTTAAATAAGTACACTAGTTTTGTCCCCACGAGTTAACTATGCAAACCCAGCAACAGTAACACAAGCCTAATCTACAGTTGTATCCCACCAACACCTTGCACTTTAAATTGAGTCAGGCTAAAGGTATCTAATGAGTCATTGCATGAGATTTTGATGTATTATGTGAATAAACATCACCCCACTGATGTAACTGCATTATTCTCAAGCTGCAGTCTTTGTGACAGTTTATTAGGTTTGTTATTGAGTCCATGTGTCATTGTCGGTGGGTGTTCTTCAGGCCCGAGCGTTACATCTGTCACTTGTGATTGCTGATGTAAGCTATGCTGAAAATGAATGCCTGAGCACTCTAGCATTTGTCTTTCATTTCTGTATATAGAACGGAGCTTGAAACTCTCTCCTTCTTTAGAATAAAGAACATGAATTCCAACAGCTAACCAGGAGAGATTGAAGTTCTATGCTGAATGTCACTTTTCAAGGCCAAGTCCACAAACTCCTGAAACTCAGTAAGTTTGATACAGCTGAGTTCATTGCAGTAGGACAAAAAAAAAAAAAAGACATCTCTGAAAACTGAATAGATAGATGCTGTCAGGTCTGCTAAAATGGGAATACGTTTTAAATGTTACATTGTCCCCATTTACACCCAACAACCATCTCAAACGAAAATTCAGATGTATTCAGAAATGCATGTATCTACAGTGCTTTTGTAGTGTACATGCTAATCTACCCTGATGCATTCTTGACAAGTGTGAAGAACTGCTCACAAATGCATTAAAAAACAAAGCTCAAACTACTGGTTAAGTGGTTGAAAACAATCCAATTGAAAATCGCAGAGAAGCCCAAACATACACAGACTTCTTCAGTATGCCATATAGTGAAACAGATCATTTACTTTGGATAAAAGCATCTGCTGGATGAATAATTACTGAAATATGAATGAAAGCCATGTGAAGTGCACACAACTGAACTGCATTCTTAATTTTAATACAAATACTCTAAAATCTAATACAGTTATGCTCATTAGCATTCCACTCAAAGTGGCGTGGCATTCAGCCAAGTATGGTGACCCAAACTCCGTGCTCTGCATTTAACCCATCCAAAGGGCACACACACAGCAGTGAACACACACTTAGAGCATTGGGCAGCCATTTATGCTGCAGCACCCCCCTGGGGTTTGGTGCTTTGCTCAAGGCCACCTAAGTCACGGTATTGCCGACCCAAGACTCGAACCCACAACCCTAGGGTTAGGAGTCAAACTCGGTAACCACTAGGCCACGACTTCCCACAAAATGTCAACTGTCGGCGACATTGCAAGAAAGACAAAGACTAGGTGAAAATTTGCAAATTATGTGACAAATAAAAATATAATTTTCATTTTCAGAAAACTATCTTGTACTACTAGTATGTTGAATATATATATATATATATATATATATATATATATATATATATATATATATATATATATATATATTAATTTTCATTGCAATTTTAGTTAAGTTATTTTTTTTTTTTTCAGTATTAGTTGTAGTTATAGTTATAGTTAATAGTTAATTTTGTAATAGTAATAGTTAATTTTGTTTTAGGTTTATTTAATGACAACATCAATGGTGTAAAACATGGCCCATTTGGCCCTGCAAATCATTTCTTGTTATCTGTAATTGCTATATTCAGTTTTCTGTTTCCCTGACTGGCCATATATGGCCAGAGTATCAATAGGGCTGAGGATATACAGCCACTGAGTCTAATCCTCCAAATCTTTCATTAAGTACATTTCAGAGCCCCAGTCTTCCATTCGTGATTTCCAGCAAATCTAGTCTTATACCATCAAAATATCCACTGAACTCCAGACTTTGCCGCATGATTTATAGTTTGGAGCCTCCTAAAAATTGAAGCATTTTTTACAGTATATTGCTAAAATCACTATATATGAGAACATTTGTTTTACTGTAAATAGTTTTTTGGCAAGCTTTTTGAAAGCCATGTTATATGTGCCATCCCTACAACTGCTGTTAAACACACATTAATACCCTGACCACAAACTTATTTACATATTAATTAAACAGCATTATCATTATTCCAATGTATTCATTTATTTGTGCATTTTATCTATAATTGCTGATAACTGAAATTAAATTATCCTCCTTCCCTTGAGTAAAGTGCTATGTGATTCCTTCTGATCAGCATGTGTTTATAGATATTGTTATCAGATTTTTTTTTTATTTTCTATTTCAATAATTCTTGGCCTGCTTTTTTTATTTTCTCACAGTAACAATGGCGAGCCTCCTAAAATTGTCCAATTGAAAGCTACTGAATAGATTTAGAATACTTGGGGATATCAAATACTTAGGGGGTATGAAATACTTTCAAATAACAACAAACCAAAACAAAGCTTCAGAAATATAATGAGCGAATCAAAGGGAGATATAATTTGGTCACGCTGCATTTAAACCAGTTTGCTAAGGACATCTAATGAGTTTACAATTACTAAGCCAGTTATACTTTAATTAAAGAGATAGATGGAAAAATTGGTCACCATTTACTCAATGTCATGTTGTTCTAAACCTCCATGGCTTTCCATCTTCTGTGGAACATAAAATATGGTTCATTCCGCAGGGAACTATCCATTTAAGATTTAAAGTATATAAAACAAAGGACAAATCTTTGTCATTCAGGGTTGACATTATGTGTATGTGAACCTTGAGGCCTTTGTTTGAAAAAAAAAAAAATAACATCTCTCCACTTTTTCTCTTTCTCAGGAGCCACTAAAAAATATTTCAGGTTTGTATCACAGAAGAGATATCTACTCTAGCCAGTTCTTGTTGGGCCTTTGTAATAATTCACTATTGATTTTTAGCTTTATAAGCTCTCAGTTCTATTCCGTGACATTTTCAGCAGAGAATGATTCTTAAAGAGGAAGCCTGGTGCACATTCATCAATAATCTCTTCTAAAGTGCCCCTAAAGACAGAGCACCTTTATTATTATTAATAAACTGCACACACACACACACACACACACACACACACAAACACATACAAAGCATCACCTTAAACCAAAGTACTGTAGTACACTTCTTTTAAAAAATAATTTAATTGTGATACTGTAAAAGAAAACCAAGCAATGTGATTTTCATCTCCATCTTTCAAATTTGGCAGTTTGATATTTTATACAGTATGTTAAATTATATAAGATGGAGACTGACCCCTTTCACATCACTCCCATCACATAAATATCTCACATTCACACTGACAGAAGGAAAAGTAAATCTAGCGCTACATACCTGATAGCAAAAAAAATGCAAATGTAATATGTATGCATTGAGGAGATAAGTGTGACCCTTCATTTCTTTAGAAATGTCAGTTCAAAAGAGTTTCTTTGTGCTAGAAGGAGGAACAGTTCTAAAGGATCTGCATTTGCATTCCGCTTGCAGAACTTCATATGACGATGATGATGCAGGGTCGAGAGTATTTTAGCATCAAATGACAACATATATAAAATCTGTCAGAACTGACAACTTACCCGTGCATTTGAAAAAAAGAAAATAAACTTAATATGCTGCATTAAAATAAAAAGAGCCTGAAGCTGCAGATCCCTTAGAAATGTTCCTTAAGACTTCATAGCTGTGAATTACATTACATTTATTCACGTCTGATTCTATTACTCATGCAGGGTGGTCAGCATTCTGGTTTTGTCTTATTACATGAGCCATGGGCTTACTACTCTTAATCTGTGTGTGTGTGTGTGTTTGTGTGTGTGTCAGGAGCCACTTATTGCACATCAGAAGCTGTGCTCGATTAGAGCAGTGCCATGGGGCAGCCCTGGGGCAAATGATAAGCTTGGTTTTTCTGTCACGAGGTCTCATAATAACATTTAACAAGGAGAGGACTGCTGTATCACACTGGCAAAATGTAATCAAGTATAATATTATGTATGTATGTGTGGAGATTCTGTTGTAAATCATTTTTCATGAATTCATTTTTAATTATATAATAATAAAACAGAAAAAAAAAATCACTAGATTTACAATAGGATCTGCACGCTTAATTATAACTTTTGTTATAAGAGAAATAACTTGCAATATTCTTTCTGGTCCTCAAATCTCAGTATGATATTAGAGTGATAACAGAAGTCCAACAACCGTTTCAGCATTTGTATCACTGCGCTTGCGGTATTTTTCAGAGTGGCATGATGGACATCTAAATCCACTATATAAAAAAAAAAAAATAAAAAAAAAAAATTATATATAAATATAATATCTTCTGGAATTTGCCACTGGCTCTGATGTCTCTATATTTCTGACTTCAATGCTGTATATCAGAGCTCTGCCTTTGTACTTTTGAATTAATTGACTAGCAACTTTTATGATGTCCATTGTTGCTTATCAAATATTATTATTCAATGAATAATATTTTATATAAATTATAGTAGTAGCCTATTTAATAATAGCCTAGTATTTAATATTGAGAAACTGTATGTGTGTGTGTTCGTGATGGGGATTTACGTTACATAGTTCCGCCATCAGATGACAACAAGAGATGGCAGTTAAGACTCCTGTATTGAAAGACACTGAAAAGCTGTTGTAAACAAGGAAGTTATTTTTATTTTCAAAAACAGCTTGAAAGGCACAGCCAACAAATACACTGAGCAGCGCTGTCATCAGAAATCACCGTTAACAGACAAAAGGATAGTAACAGCAGACATTGAAAATAATGTTTTATTGTGAATATTAGACTGAGCTGAAGAATAAATTCAGATACAGGTAATTACACTTTATCAGCTTATATATCTCTCATAATACTCAACTCCACATAATACACTGTTTTAAATACAAAACAAATAAGCTTTAAATGAAGCAACTCAACATACCTTTGTTAGTCTAAATTGATGTTCTGTATTGTAATTACTAACGTAGGCTTGGGTTCAGTGGTTAAACTGGCAAACTGGCAACACTGAGATTTGAATCTGTGGTGGAATGAAGTAGTTCTGCACAAAAGAGGGATTTTAAGCACACTTGTTTGTTGTTTCTTATGTATTTACACACTTGTGCCTTTGGAACTGTTGTATAAATGCAGTATCACACTCATTGCTGTGAGATATGGCTGTACATTGGTACACTGTGTGTACCAACGACTGTGCCAATATATGCTCATATATAACCAAGGGTCAAAGCTTGATGTATAATAATGTGCCTGCTGTTTTCCATCATTGCTATGAGGAGGACTTTGTAGACCCCCATTGCTTAACTCCAGGTCTTGTTTGAAGCAGTGCTGTTTCTGTCAAGACCCCCAGAGTTGTTGTCATACTTTTAATGTCTCGGTCATTTGCTCTCTGTGTGTGTTGTGTTTACTGGTCAATTCTCTCTGGGTTTGCTCAGGAACGGCTATCCAGCCCTCGAGATCTTACATTGTGAAGATGTATTAGGTGAAATGACTGCAAAACCTAAGAAAGAGAAAGAACTGGTCGACGAAGGAATCTTGACATCATCCCTCGAGTGATGAACTGCAGAGAATGTGGTTTAACCTTTCTTACAATGGGCTCCCCATGTATGCTTACCATTTGTCTCTTTCTTTCGCTCTCTGTCTCTTATTCTGTTTTTCTACATTTATCTCCTTTGTCTATTTCTTCTTTTGTTCTTCTTCTTCAGTGTTTTACTGGTATAGGTAATTTGAAGCTTTCTAAAGTCCTTCGTGTATAAACCAGGTTTGAAAACTAAAAGCAAGTTAAACAAAAGTTAATGTTTGTCCCTTCAGTCCGATTAATTTCATTATCATGTATACAATAGGGGTGACATGCAGTAAAATGGCTCGTTTGACTTTATTTTCTCCCAAAAGTAAAATAGAAAATAAACAACACTTTCTTTTAAAAGGATACCCAGATAAATAGTTTGGAAGAGAAGGAACACTTGAAAGAAACCTTCGCCTTCACAGTGGATAATGGTTTTGTACAAGTCAAGGGGTATGAATTGCAAGATATGTAAAAATAATTTATTTTCTCCCATTTGTGTTGCCCTGGCAATTTTCAATAAAAATAGAACTAAAGAATATAATAAATATATTTTGTGATTGTTAGACACTTAAGAAAAAAATAACTGCCTTCTGTCATTGTACCATATTCAAGTCTTTTCATTACTCCAAATGTCCCAATTCATTTTACAATTTATCTTACTGTCGATAGCCACACACACACACACACACAGACTTCTCAGCGGCAGCTAGAACAAGGTTTCTGCAACAACACATCACAGTGCCACAACAACCTACCCTGTGGGTTCCTCAAACTGTCGGATTTTCGAAACAACTCACTGGCGTATGATCAGTGGAAATGTGACAGGCTCGGGCATCTGATTGTTCTATCACAGCTAGATTTATCTGTGGAGAACTTTTCTAAAAACTTTGTGGGCTTCAGAGCAGCCTTTCAGAATAGAAGTTCTTGTAGGTTTTAAAATGTCAACCTTGTCTTGACTCTGCTCAGATAACAATATAAGACATGACTCAGCAGGAAGCCCTGAGGTCCATTTAGTTCAGTCTAAACTTAGAAATTCTGGGACATTGACATGACAATAAATTACCTAAACTTTTGTCCAAGGCACAGTTTGCTAACAACGGCATTCAGCAGGATCACACACAGCACAGCAACAAAGAACAGTCTATTTATTGAACACACGCTGAGACCTTTTCAAGTAATGCTCGACCTTGAAGTATTAACAATGCAATTTTTAGCTTCTAAACTCTTTCACAGCTCAGCAAACAGAAAGTAGCCAACACATTTAAGCAGTTTGTCAAAAGTCTCAGACAAACAGAATGTTTTACTGATTTCATTTTTTATACTGAGTGATAGAAGCCAATGTTTGCCGGCAGGGTTGTGCAAGTTTCAGAATTGAAGAATTGACTCCATTTCAATCAGTCAATCCATCCATCCATCCATCCATCCATCTTTTAAACTTAAAGGCTTCTTATCCATCCATATATCAAACATCAATGCTTTAAAGCTTTTTCAGAACTTATAAGCTCAGTTGCTTTTCCAATTAAAGATGACAGTTATATGAATGTCGATGAGTAACAATACATTTTTTATTTGTTTGTATAATTGAATTCAAAATTGCAATTTTGCATCGTTTGCTACCTAAATCAGAAAATGTCGAATTTAAAGCAAACTGTATGTAAATTGTGTAAATCACAAATTGGACGAATTTTGCAAATCCTAAAAGATTCCTCTGATATAAGCCAAAATCTGTAGTCCTGGATCACTAGCTTGACATGTTTGCAGTAGTAAGGTTTACAGCAGTAAATTCCACTCACATAACCACAGGGAGCTCCAAAGTTGCAAAAATTCACAAAACTACATATAGTTGCTTTAACAGCCATTCTCAGTTCAGTTCTAATCTGTGTTTCCAATTGCTATTCAACGCATTATGTACAAGTTTACACATTATCCCATTCTCTCTTTTTTTTTATTTTTATTAATTATCAATGCACATTTTCTGAAAATAATCTGAACAATCCTCTAATTTTAAAGTCTTGCTAACATCATTAAAGCTACAAACTGAGACACTCGACCTATATCGGAAGCAGTGAATGAGATGGGCCAAAATACAAGTAGCGCATGGAGGTGATTAGTAATGTTGATGGCAAGACTGAAATCATTATTCACCTCCATGAGCTTTACTGGGGGTGTGGCTTGCAGACTGATGTAGTAATTGGCTGCATCTGAAGTTTTTTACAGAAGACAAATAGAGGCAAAGATTCTGATAAATTGTTTTCCCTTCAGGGGCAAATTATAAGCTTTCTCTTATCTCAGGGTAAGATTCAGAATTTCTCCCACCATCTTGGGGATCAGAAATTACGAGTCAAAATACCCATGAAGCCCTTAATGGTGTTAGATCCGAAGCATGAGAAGTGGCTCCATGAAATCTCAGTAAATTTTGACACACGGTGGCTGATGATTAAAGCAAGTTTGAATCCAGTCTGGATTAGAACACTATAAGTCTGAATAATTCTGTTCATGGAACAAGGGTTTTTTCCAGGCTTCTAATTGTGCCTATTTTCCACTTTTGACACCATGTTATCGACATTTCTCATTTCATTGTCTAATGGAGCCCCATGACCTGTCAAATATGAATGCTCAGTATGCTGCTGTGTACCATAATACAGCAGTAAACATGTTGAAATGCACTATTCAGCAGCACTTATGATTTTTTTATATGTATGTTGCAGACACTACACACAATAGATCTGTGACAAAGCAAGCTGTCTCAAATTGTTGATCTCCCCTTGCTTCTCGCCAGTCCATTTCTGTTCAGTCTTTTGTCTGCCGAATCTGTAATAAACATTATGATCTCTATCTGCTTCAAAGGCCCTCAGTAGAGCTGGAACAAGCACTTAGAAGAGATAATGTAAGAGGGAGAGTGAGTAACAGTTAATGGGTCTACTCTCCATGCAGCAGTCTTTTTTCAGCTTTTATCATTGCAATAAACAACTGAATAAACAATTGCATTTAGAAAGGGCCGTTAATTCGCCTCTCTAGAACATTTTAGACATGGTCATGTGATTTCCCTTCATCGGTACATTGAAGAAATTATGCATTAGAGGCACTCACTTGTTCATGAGGCAGTTATCATTTAAATTGTCTGGTTTGGGCAAATGATGATAACAATAATAACAATAATAAAATATAGAATAAGATAAAAATCATCCTCAGCTTAGGTAATGGCTTGAATATTTCCTTTTTTCTTTTTGTAAGCACCAACTATAGGACATATATAGTGGTATGAAAAGAAGCATCTGCTCCCTATTTCTATATTTCTCCATTATAATAATAAACTAAATAGATTTCCACACATGCAGAATTTTTATTTTGTTATTTTCTGTAAACGCTACTTTCTGATAACATTAAAAATCATTTTACAAATTACTTTAATATGTCCAGAAACAATTAATATGAAAATAGTTAAGAGACTTAAATATTGGATTCAAGCCAAAACTTTTCTTTATTATTCCTTCCGATTTGGATGTGATTTTGTATTTTTGTATTGAATTCCTGGTGCATTTGGTATTGGCCTGCACTGTGGTTCGATGGAGTAAAATAACCATAGAAATGTCTTTGTAACCCTTTCCGGAAAGATCTTTATCTCTCTCTCTCTCTCTCTCTCTCTCTTTGCTTTTTCAGTTTTGATTATGGTAAGTATAGCTTCAATCCCAGTTAAACAAACCTGAACTACATTAGCTAATCAAGGTCTATAAGGAGTATAACACCCCTTGATTGTACCATTATGTGCATATAGACTCATTGTGCTGACTACATCTTTCTAATGGAAAGTTTCAATATGTGTAATTTACACTCAACAGGAACATTCCAGCTGTTCAAGCTGTTTTCTCTTGAATCAAATTACTGTACCACGACCAACATCAAAAAATCCATTGACTAAATTAAAATAAATAAATAATAATATTTTTTCCAGGTTTCCCTTGTCTAGTCTAAAATTATATTTCATTATAGGAAACTATTCCATAAGAGAAACATGCAAAGGAAGAGGAAATCAGTAATTCAAATACTTTGTTACACCACCGAATATATGAACATCCAAATGTTTTGCAATTACTATTCCAGAGACGCGCAACTTGACAATATCTGAGTTTGTTTACTTTTAAATCTGTGCTCATAATACTCTGAGTAATGCTTTTTTGTACCTATGATTTATTGAGGCAACATTTTAAGCATTCTCAACTAGATGCATTATGCTATACACACCTATATGTATAAATGTGCTACTTTCAAATAAAATATTCTGCGTCATTACCACCAGAAAACCAATAACAAAGTACACTTTCCATTTCTTTCTAAAAGCTTGAGGGATACTGATGCAGTTTGTGCTTTGCCCACTGTTACCAGTGACATCTTTAACTGCCCCCCAGCTGCTTTAGTCATAGAATGTTGAATTGATTACTGAATGTGCAAGTGTTTCTATTGTTGCCAGTGTCATTTGGCTGGATTAAATCCCTAAGATGATTAATATACTTTCTGGCCCCCGGTCTTGTGTACTGTATGCACTGAAACCCTGAGTGCTTTTGAAACAGGTCCACTTGCATAGGCCAATTATTTGGTTATGTAAAGTGGAGGTTTCATTAAGCAAGGTTCCTCAGAAGTACTTATGTGGTTGAGAGGGTAATTTCTGCCTCAGTATACTCCACTTATCAGCCGCTCTGTTGATGAACAATCAACAGCATTGCTTAAAGCACTTATTCAGTTGTAATAATGGATCAATTTCATTTTGTACTTTCTATAACAACCAGGTGCCAAACAAACCCTTCTAAAGGATTCTATATTTAAGTATTGTATTATGCGGTGCCAAACAGGAAACAATTCTATAAAAATCGGAATATATAGATGTAAATCTGAATATATAAATGTAAATTGTGAGTAGCTTATAAGTGTTTGATAGTTTTAGCGACTATCCATTTCTCCTGTCTGTCCAAAAGCCTTCAGCCGGTGACAGACTTTGAGAAAATGGATGTTATGATGGCAGCTGCAGGCAGTCAGAGTGCCCCAGCATTGGGGTTGCACTTAAACAGGCAAAATGGAGAAGCTGGAGGAAAGAAAGAGTGTCCCTGAATATTGTGATTCCTCTCACACAGCCAGAGCAGCACACGCGGCAGGGGTACAAATGCAGCCTGTGCAATCTGTCTGTGGAGAGTTACTTTCTTTTCCCCTTTATCATTATACAACTGCTTCTGTGTCTTTTTTTTCTCTCTTCTCATCCCTGTTTCCCCATCCCCATGCAGCCCCTGAGGAGGGAAGTAATTGAAGGTTCAGATCTCTTCGGTTCCGGCTTTCTCTACTTGCCGAAAGCTTACGAATGCTTCTACTGAAATGTGTGTTCGCCCCATGTGATTCATGAAATCTGGCTCATTTCTTTCTACAACCTGAACGTTATGGTGCTTCACCTGAAAGGAAACTCACATCAAACATGTACAAACTAGAGAAAATAACTCAAAAACAACAAGCAGCATGCACACACACACACACACACACACACACACGCACACACACACACACACACACACACAGGTGCATCTCAATAAATTAAAATGTCATGGAAAAGTTA
This sequence comes from Carassius auratus, assembly GCF_003368295.1. Lineage (NCBI taxonomy): Eukaryota > Metazoa > Chordata > Actinopteri > Cypriniformes > Cyprinidae > Carassius > Carassius auratus. Next base: position 22,983,001 of record NC_039256.1, read on the forward strand.
ATTTATTTCAGTAATTCAACTTAAATTGTTAAACTCATGTATGAAATAAATTCAGTGCACACAGACTGAAGTAGTTTTAGTTTTTGGTTTTTGTAATTGTGATGATTTTGGCTCACATTTAACAAAAACCCACCAATAAAGACCAAAAAAAAAAAAAAAAAAAAAAAAAAAAATATATATATATATATATATATATATATATATATATATATAAAAGGTTAAGTGAATTGTTGGCTTTCTGGAAAGTATGTTAATTTACTGTACATTTACTCAATACTTGGTAGGGGCTCTTTTTGGTTTAATTACTGCCTCAATTCAGCGTGGCATGGAGGTGATCAGTTTGTGGCACTGTTGAGGTGGTCTGGACGCCAAGGTTTCTTTGACAGTGGCCTTCAGCTCATCCACATTTTTTGGTCTCTTGACTGTCATTTTCCTCTTGACAATATCCCATAGATTATCTGGTTGGTAAAGCACACCAACACGATGGTCATTTAACCAACTTTTGGCAGTGTGGGCATGTACCAGATCCTGCTGGAAAATTAAATCAGCTTCTTCAAAAAGCTTGAAGGAGAGGGAAGCATGACGTGCTCCAAAATTTCTTGGTAAACAGTGCACTGACCTTGGTTTTCAAAAAAACCACAATGGACCAACAGTAGCAGGTGACATTGCACCCCAAATCATCACAGACTGTGGAATCTTAACACTGGACTTCAAGCAATTTGGGCTTTGAGCTTCTCCACCCTTCCACCAGACTCTCGGACCTTGGTTTCCAAATGAAATAATAAACTTGCTCTCATGTAAAAAGTGGACTTTGGACCACTGTGCAACAGTTCAGTTCTTCTTCTCCTTAGCCCAGGACAGATGCCTCAGACGTTGCCTGTGGTTCAGGAGTGGCTTAACAAGGGGAATATGACAACTGTAGCTAAATTCCTTGACATGTCTGTATGCCTTGACCCCAGCCTAAGTCCATTCCTTGTCAAGTTCATTCAAACTCTTGAATCAATTTTGCTTGACAATCCTCATAAGGCTGAGGTTGTCTCTGTTGGTTGTGCATCATTTTCTTCCACACTTTTTCCTTCCACTCAACTTTATGTTAACATGCTTGGATACAGCACTCTGTGAACAGCCAGCTTCTTCGGCAATTCATTTTTGTGGTTTACCCTCCTTGTGAAGGGTGTCAATGATTGTCTTCTGGACAACTGTCAGATCAGCAGTCTTCCCTATGATTGTGTAGCCTTTTTTGAAGGCTCAGGAAACCTTTGCAGGTGTTTCGAGTTGATCAGATGATTGGCATGTCACCATATTATGATTTGTTAAGATTGTTGAATTGGTGGGATTTTGTTAAATGTGAGCCAAAATCATCACTGGAAGCCCAGTTTTCTATATGATGATTGGTCAGGCTCTCAGATGGGAGTAATTTCATGGCCAATAATTGCATGTACATTACTGACAGCATTTGAAATTAAAGCACTCATAGATAGAGATATAGTTAGTTGTCTGGCATTAAATTTACTTTAGCATTCATACTTTTGTCAATATGAGTCTATTGCAATCAATTTATTTGGCCAGTACTAGAAGCAAAATAAAAAATAAATAAATAAAGAAGTGGATCTAAGTACATTTTGCCTTTGATAACTGACACCTGTGCTTTTTTCACTTTTGAAAAGCACCAGTCTCCTTTGAAAAAGCCATGGATACAGATACAAATAAATGTGAATATACATTCAATACATTTGAAAAGGAGCATGAGCACTAATTTCTGGCTTTTCTCAAAAATAAAAAGATAGAGGAAATGAGCAATTATCTCCCCTGCACCAAGTGTTCCAGAAATTCAAATAATGGGTCAGTGGTATTTAGATCTGGTAATATGGACAATTTTGTAATTGTTAAAAAGGTAATTGTGCTGTTTCCTTGAAATTGTACCTGCTGTTCAACTGCATGAGTCCTTATGTGAGCTCATATTAGCTAAACTAATATCATTATTTGATCCCTTTGGAGACATGAAACTGTAGTTGCTACATAGTACTAATTTGAAACTTCAAACACAGATTCCATACAACGGTTATGGTTACTTTAATGTATGAGCACCTATAATACCCATAAAAGCTTAGCATTCCCATTCATTTTAATTGCAGTTGATTGTTTGGAGCCAGTCAACCGAGCCATAAGTGGCATGCGACTAATTACTAAACATCATTGACACAAGTATGTTCAGAATCCCAACAACAAACATCTATTGATAGTCGAACTACTCTTACTCTATCTTTTCAGTCTTTTAAAGGGAAAGTTCGGTCATAAATGAACATTCTGTCATTATTTAGTCATACATAGTCATACATGTATGGAATGACATGAGCGGGAGTAAATACAAAAGACTTTACATTTCTGGATTATCCTCATAAGATTGCTTCATGAAAAACATACAACAAGGCATTAGCAAAAGATGTACAGTACTATTACAAGGACATTTGTTGCTAACAAAAATGTCCCTTTGGCCCATCAAGGCCACAATTCAGTAGAATAAATACCAATGTGTTCAAAATAAAACTGACTGTGAAAAAATCATAAACAAGTCTTAGCGCCATCAGTAGGGAGGGTTGTTCCTAGAGAGTGAAAGTTAGAATGAAATAGAGAGAGAAAAGGACAAGCGTGATGAAAGGAATTTGACATGCTTCCTATGAACCACAACATCCTGCAGTCAGTGGAGCCGAACGCAAGTGCGTAGGAGTTTCTCACGCTGATGCTCCTCTACATCTCCTGCAGTGATTAGCCTATACAAGCCTCATAAATCATAAACCCCACTCGGACAGAACACATTCGGCGGTCATTTGCTGACAGGACTGCCATGGGCGATTCGACACAGTGCTGATAACGTAGAAGTCTGGTGGGAATAGTCAAAGGTTCAGGGCCAGATTATTTGCCCTGGCTGCATCTGATGTAAAAAAAAGCTATAATTAATATCCTGCTAGTTAAACTTATGACAAGTCTGCTCTCCTTCAATTCCCTGTTATCAGCAACCTGCTATTAGATACTGCTGAGAGAATTCAGACGAATTTCTGCAAATAAGAAAAGATGGAATCCAACAAAGCAAGAAAGGGATTTCCACCTTTTTTCCCTGCTGCTGTATTGCTCTGTCTCATCTTATTAGTAGGCTGATGCAACTGTCTGTTTTAATACAGGCCAGCAATTTTTGTATCTTTTTTTTTTCTTCTTCTTCTCCCACTCCTCATTCTGTGTCCTGCTCCCCGCTAATCTAAGTCGCTCTGGCAGACGATTAGACAGGCCTCATCCGTTTCCCACCCCAACTCTCTCTCTTGCTCAGCTTCACGCTTGTTCCTTTAGCTATTCAACAGCCCTTTCAGGAACTTTAAGAGTGGTGAAGGAAGTTTGAAACACTTTTGGGAGTCTTTTTCGTCTTTGTTGTTTAATGTGTTATTCCTGAATCGTTTCTTAGAGGTGATATTGAGATTTTTTTTTGTGGCCCTCAAAAGCTTGAAGGCAGAGGTAGTAAAGCTACCTCCTTTGTTTTACGCACAGACAGAAAGCCGGGTCTTAGCGTCTTTGAAGTGCACAAAGCATCTGGGCTTACCGCCATCCCAGTGTGGCGAAAGGACTGATGTATAGGATGAATTCAAACCTGCAGAATTAGACGCTTGCATTAGGCTTTATCTTCACTTCTGTTTGGCGTGAGTCTGAGAGTCAGTGAGTCTGAACCTTGCATACAAATATACTGCAAATCTTCATTCTAAAGCCTGCAGATCTATGGGAACACTTTCTGTTATTACTCATGTTCTTTAATTGTTAGCGGTGGTTTGACAAGAACGGTGGGCTCTTGGGGTGGTCACTACTCTTGTGTTAACGTGCCCTGCTGGCCTCCCTTTATTTGGGTGAAAATTAGCTACTAATATTAAATCTTGGTCTTTGCAAAAGCATGTGCAACCAGAGCATATGTATTGTACCATCCATATAAAAACGTAGGGTACATTCACGCAAGGAGAGTCTTTGTTGTGCTTGAATGCAGCAAAAAAATAAAAGAGTTCTCTAAATGTATTTATCAACAACCTTTCGCAATCAAACTTTTATAAAGCAACATATAATACTCAGCCACTGTTTAAGTGATTTTAAAAGATTTTATGATCAGCAAATCTGACTGAATTTAAACAAGCAATCGTGCAATTTACCGCTACATTTTCAGGTTAGGTGACAAAAATGTCAAACAGTAACAGACCAACCCCCCACCCCCCCTTTTTTTTTTACACATCAAACATGAAATATGGATCAATATAAAACACACCTGAGCTCCTGTGCTGAAGTGCTTTAGAGACCATTTAGAATATTGCGTTGTTTTTTATTGGCAAATTCACAACGTGAGTAACAAGTAACCTTCTACAGATTCATTGTTCCTTTGCTTCATTATCTGTTCAGATTTAAACTGCTAAATTGTTTATATGTAGAGTTTTATGGTGCTGAATTTCCTAAATCTTCTGCCTTATTTTATTTATTCTCAGGTTAAGTAAAGTAAGTCAAATCTGTCTGATCTCTTACTTACAAAACAGGTCACAGAAGACTTTTCCATGGTATATTCTTAGATAAATCAATGCCAGGGGAGGCAGACTTGTGTTAAATAAGTCAGTTTATTTATTTCAATTAGTAAGTAAGTAGTACAAGTATTCTACAACTATGTACAAGTATTGAATAAAGTATAAATATCAAAAAAAGTTCTTTGCTCAAGGAAATATCAGCAATGGTTCTGGTATCGGAGATGCTCTTAGTCCCGAAGCAGCATCTGATTTCATCATCGTCTTTTATAGACAGCAGGTGGATCCAAATGTCTTGTGACATCATACTGGAAATCCCCCAAGAAGTTGTTTATAGAAGGCACTGCATCTTCTATTTTTTTCCTCGGGATTCTTTGCACTGCTGTCTTTTTTCACTTTCTCTGAAACACACTAGCTGAGGTAATGCCCACCTTTTTTTTTTTTTCAGCACTCTTGCTAATACTGTCATCTCTATCTTTTCTCAATAAATGCTTACATCAACAAGTGTGGTGTTTTACTTAAACCACTTTCTCAATAAAACAAATACAATAATGTTTGGTTTCTTTCATAATAAACCACCATCTTAATAAAACAATTACAAAAACGTGTATTTGGTTACAACACAAATGTATACATAAAAAGAAAAGGCATACTTGCAATAGGACAATTGCTTAATTTCCTTCACAACGTGCAACAGTTACATATTTGCCTGTATAAGGCCTTTCCAGGAAATATTCACCCTTAGACATAATATATAAACTAAATACATTAAAGAATAAGGCAGGGTAATTGTATTCTTATGCATATTACACAGCAGTAGCTATAGCTGATTAAACTCATAAATGCATATTTGATGCATTTGAGTGAGCTAATTAAGTGACAAGCAAAGATGTTCATCAGTTAAGGAGTGTTTAGCCTAAACAGTTCAAGATAGTAAATTCTCAATATTTATTACTGAAGTCTCTCAAAAATTTTCTCTTTGTTGACACGTACATACAAAGCATTATTGATATCTCTCAGTTTTATTTTTGTCAAAGGCTACACTAAGTAAAAGTAGCAGTATTTAACTTGCAGCACCGGTAAATAGTAGATGCTATCTATACTACTTAGTGCAAATAGTGATAGATATCTGCACCTCAGTATTGTAGTATATTATAAAACAGTATGCAGTAATAATGTATTAAGAGTAAATTATCATTTTTATTAAAATTATTAAATGGATGCCGCCTTGGGTCAATAAAGTTGTTCCCACACCTACTCCTAACCCTACTCAATAAATACCTGTGAGGCACTTTATTTTATATATATTTCGATTATTTCCTTCATTTTTTATTGAAAATAAATGCCTTTCCGATATGATGTGAAAAGAGAGAAGAATGAGTTTGTCAAAAAGCAGATTTGATCGCGTTAAAAGGTTACTTTGTGAAATTTTACGGAGCTGTTGTTAGACATACATCCTTTATAATGTTGTCTATCCCAACCACAAATTGGTTAGAGAATTAGTGTAAATTGCCTTTGCCAACAAGACAGACACTATGTTTATTTTTACTTTCATAAAAATACTTTTAACTTACAATTTTACCTTACATTTAAACTTTTTAGTTGTTTTCCTGAGTTTTCTGTGCCAGTTTTTAGTCTTTTTGTAGTTTCTTTTCTGGTTATGTTGCCCAGGTGTCCCTTGTTTCTTTTTTATCCATTGCGTATCTAAGCCCTGTTTGTCCTGTGTTTCATGGTCAGTTGTTAGATTTACACACATTTTAGCTCCATGCAGGGGAGTCGTACTTGGGGTAAAACCAGTACTGATTACCAGGGCCAGAAAGGAAGAGAGGGCCCTTGAAAAGTCTGTAATATATATTTTCAGGGGGGCGGGATCCTTGTGCAGCGCTCCTGGCTCCATGTGTTTCTTGCTCCTGGTTCTAATTTTGCAATTCTCATTAAACATCCTGCATCCTGTCTCTTCTTGACATTCTTTTTTTTCCCCCATGTTACATCAATGTTTTTATCAAAAGATTACAAGCCACAGACTACAAGTGTTAAAGTACAGTATTATTGGCTCATGACCCAAATGTATATCCCACAGTGTTTCTATGTACAGCATTTGCAACAATACACAATACATTCATATTCATATAATATAAATTATTCTCTTTACTGTATTATATCTTGATTGCAAGTGCTTATTAAATAACTCTATCTGCTAATTGAACTCAGGGTGGTTGAAGGCCATAGTTACACAAGACCCTGCGGAGGAGGAGGCAGATACAGGAAATGAGCAGGCATGAGAGGATTGGGGATTGCATCCGCTGTCTTACTTCTGGGAGCCTTGTCACTAATGTTCAACTTGGCCATAAATCATTCAGCGAAAATTACTCAATGGAAATAAACCAGAAAAAAAAAGAGGGTATAGAATAATCATATCATAAAGAGTGATATCAATAATTATAAGAGTACGCTGAATAACACAGGCAGTCGGTGCTATTAATTCACTTTTACAGAGGCTGCTGCTCAGACTTTAATTAAACAAAATTAATATTTAATTTTAGCATGGCATTTATGAGCTATGGCTGCCTATGCTGTCATAGCACATGTGTGTAAGAAGAGTCACAGACCATGTTCAAAAAATATAAGATGTCTTTCATCTCTAGCAATTCAAAGTTTTTTATATTTAAGCTGACACCTGGCTCAGATGGGATATCATTGAGTATTATTCAGGATTGGTTTAACACAGGGTTGGCCATTGATTGACTGATTGATGCATTTACTTTGTAGACATACATATATATATATATATATATATATATATTTACTCACAAAAATAAAAAGTTTAAATTGTACCTTGTTGTAGGCCATCCAAGATGTAGATGAGTATATGAGTTTTTGTTTCTTTAGAAATTTTTAAGAAATTTAGCATTACATCACTGGCTCATGGATGGATCTTCATCAGTGAATGGGTTTAAACATCACAATAATCCACACAAATCCAGTCCATCAAGTAATGTCTTGTGAAATGAAAATCTGCACATTAGCAATTAAACAAATCCATCATCAACGCATTGTAACTTTAAACCATCACTTTTAGCAATAACTTATAATAATGCTCCTTCTGTCATCTAGTCCCTGTCAAAGAAACAAACTCATTTACATCTTGGATGGCCTGAGGGTGAGTAAATTTTTTGCAAATTTTCATTTTTGTGTGTACTAGTTCTAAGTATTTTATTTTTGAACATTTTTGTACATTATTTTGAGTACAAAGAGATACATATGGGGGGCATGAGAAGCAAGTAAACACTAGAATTTCACGAGATAGATTTCCACAAGCATCACCCAGAACAGGACAAGAAAGCGTTGGCTTTAAAAGGCTCACTTACTTTCAGGCTCCTTAGTGCACTTCAGTGTGTTAGCCAGCAATGTTTTATCATTTACCAAGTCAAGAGAGAAGTGCGAATGTGCAGCAAACCAGCAATAAACGCTCATCAAAGCCATATGGAACACATTAGGTTTGTGTTTATTCAATTCACCTCATATGGTCGTAATGAGAGGGAATCAGCCCGAAAGCACCATGCACATAGCTAACAGAACTTTGGAGGCTGCGAGCATGTTGATGCAAGCACGGGGCAATCCTCTGATGTGGTGTTGAAAGTTTCATTTGGATAGCCTGGGCAAGAGATCCAAATGCATAATCAGAGGCTTTCTAACTCACAATTACAACATTTTGGCATTAAAAAGCTGTGTTTCCATCACACCAAACTCCTGCGAAAAGAACGTCTTGCCTCCGGCTGATCAAGTTCTCTGGTGGCATGATAAACATCTCTATTTGCCATCAGATTGGCTGACAAAGGCAGATGAATTTGATCTTCATTTGTTCCCAGAAGTGAGGCATCCTGATTTCAAACTAATGGTGAGTTACTGGGCCATGATTCAGAATTTGATTTCCAAATCTCTGGTCTCAAGTGGTGCACATTAATTCTGTATTCAACATCATGAATTCCCTCTTGAGCTTATTTAAGAAGTAAGACTGTCATCATGAAAGAATGCCACACTAACTTGTCATGCAGACATGAAAGCTGTTATTTTGCCATTAAAAAGTAAAAACATTAATAAATACATTTATTTCTAGTATAATAATGCAGCATAATGACATATTCTGATCCTTAAGATCTGAGCTTGTGGTCTGAGCAGGTGCTCTGAATTCAGGAGAGACAGCAGGGGGTTGTGAAATACTCAGATATTCTGTAATGATTTCACATCACATAAACTAAAATGAAAATAATATTAATAATACATGTCAGCCAAAGAGATCATACATCATATTTTATTATACTTCAAGTCAAACCACCTTTATTTTTGTAGTGCTTTATACAACATAGATATAGAACGGGCTGAAAGAGGATAGTGAACAATATCCCATGATGCCATTAGCAACTAGCTAGAATATAAATTATTTTGGTGTACTTACAGTATAGTGAAATGCCTTTCTATATTATAAATCAATACATGCACAAATACACAGATGGAAATGTTTACCAAAAAAAAAAAAAACTCCTGATTTTATTCCAAAATATTACTCAGGTATTCCAGTTATGTAAATACAATAGAACTAAATTACAAATTGCTGGTAATTCAGTTGTGGCTCAAATATACTATCCTGCAAATGCATGTGAATTTAAGGATAACATATCAAATTTCAAAAGGTTCACCAGATGCATAGAAAAAAAGGCTGTTAAATTGATTCCAGGAAGATTGCTGCTGTCTGCTGCATTGGTTGCAGACTGCCCTAGGGAGGAAGTGGAATTCTCAACTCCATGTCTCAAGTCAATGCAGCAACCATCACTTTAAAGGCTGCTGAGCAAGATTAACATTATACAGCAGTGAGAGGTTAAAAGTGTTGGCTTATCCCTTCAAATATCTCACACCGACTTGAAGATCATAATTCTCTCTTCCCACTGATAGATTCATGACTTCCAGCTCTCAACAACAACAAACAACAACAAAAGATTGTTGTAAAATGATCTAGAAAGGTGCATGGTGAATGCTCACAAAACAAAGCATGGTATTGTTGTCCTCTGTTGCCCTGCAAAGTTCAGAAAGACAGATAAACAATATTTTTTTTAAAACATGCATTCATCATTCAATTACAAATTTAAAATGCAACCTCACACAGTTTACGGACTCTACTACAGACTACACACAGACTACTATTATATTTTATAGATACATCGGGATGTATACTTATGTGTTTATGTATATCTTCTACACAAATCCACTCCATAAACTGAGACGACCTGTAAGCTAACTGATAGCTATTGATCTCTCACTGTTTGCATGTTCAACCAAGCAGAAGAAGCTTCATTTATTGACTATGCTGTGTATGAACCACAATATACATTGAAAAATTTTCCATTTACTGTAGTTAGAGGTATTGACTGTCTTTTCAGGACATCTTCTTCAATGGAACTGATTTACGAAAAATGTCATCCAGTCTTATAATATCACAATGACAATCTCAATTCAAGTCCCGAATACATAATCCTTCCTGACCATATGGCAGACCTTAACAAATATTAATTTACTATAAACCTCTTAAACAAATCATTAAGACACCTTAATCAATCAAAGACAGATCCAAGCCACTGTTGAAATGCTGAAATGTTGAAACACAGTGGTAGTTTCATTCCTATATTGTTTAACCAATCGGTTGAATGAATGTTTTAGTGACTCATTTTGTTCCTGAAGTAATCAGCCTCTTTGAACGACTCTGTTTCATGAATGATTCACTGACTCACCTAAAGACAGTCTTGTTGCTTGTTTCCTGCTCAACGTTTTGAATAATTCATTTGAATAAATGATTCAAATGACTCACTTTTAAAGACCGGTGTAACCGCCGCTAATGCACAGACTGAGCTACAACATAAATGTATGAAATAGTTTCTTCCAGAGACAAAAACAACAAACTGTGTAAGAATTAACACTGCAAGTCACGCAATAATGTTTTCCCATTAAAAGTAGCATTCCCTAACACCAGTCTCCATCAATGTTTCAAGGTGTCTACACAGTTACTTTCATCCGCTGCAACTCTTGCTGCCCATCGATTCGTGAACCTGTGTGAATTCGGCTTGCTTACTCTCTCTCTCTCACTCACTCCAGTTCAAAGCACACAGGTAAAAGCACAATCAGTACCCTGGCAACCAGGGTGCACTCTGTCATCCACCTCGGTGAATACTGTCTGTGTGATGTCCAGCTTTTAGCTCTGCTGGGTTAATAGTTGGAGACCTCAATAGTCAGACAGGGGTTTCTCGCACCTTTCCCCTTTCCGCTGCTAAAATGGACACATATCAGCCGACACCTTGGTCTCAGGTCTTTCCTGAAAAGCATTCATGTAGAATGCCTGAGTCCAGCAGCAAATCATTCAGAAGGTTTTTTTTTTTTTAAGTAACAAAAAATGACAAGCTTGTCTGATTGCATTTATGGAGCTCAGCAAAGAGAACATGGCATCTTGCTGAGATGAAGGATGGAGTAAAAAATGCTTGAAGAATATAGATGAGCAATGAACATGCACTGATGCAAAATCATCCTGAATTCTAGGTTTCAGTTGCACATGTATGTTATGGAATATATTTAACGTTGGACATTTTGAGGTATTTATTTTGTTGCAATCAAATGCAATGCTGTAACCAAGTGGCAAATGAATAGAACATGGCAAATATTTTGCATATTTGCCTTATTAATCTAATTATCATTAAATAAATTCATTCATTAAAGTTTGGCTTCAGAAACCTTGGAAGAAATCTAACAGTGAATAAAAATTACTGAAGCACATTTTAAAAGAAAATATTATTTTAGTTTTCCTGCTTCATAATTCCCCATCACATACACAGTCATGGCCAAAAGATTTATATATATTAATATTATCTTCTGGGCCAAGTCCTGACTGATGGCGATCCATTCTTGCCTTATTAGTTCTCAGAGTTGATCACAGTGTGTGGGCTTCTGCTTGTCTACTTGCCTTTTGAGGACTGACTGAGCACAAGTTCTCTATGGCATTGAGATCCGGGAGTTTCAACGGATCCAAAATTTCAATGTAATGATCTTCAAGCCACTTCTTTATGACTCTTGCTTTGTGACATGGTGCTCCATCATGCTAGAAAATGCACAGATCATCACCAAATTGCTCATGGATCACTGGAAGAAATCGCTCTTGCAGGACATTTTGATAACATTCTTTTTTCCTGACAGTGTTTTGCATAGAATTATGAGAGAGCCCACTCCATGGTTGAAAAGCAACCCCACACATGGATGGTCTCAGGATTCTTCACTGTTGGCACGTCACAGGACTCATGGTAACGTTCACCATTTCTTCTCCGAATAATCCATTTTCCAGATGTCCCAAACAATCTGAAGGGAGCTTCATCAGAGAACATAGCTTTGCACCAGTCTTCTGTGGTCCAATCCGTGTACTACCTGCAGAGTTTCAGTATGTCCTTGACATTTTTATAGAAGAAAAGTGGCTTCTTTGCTGCCCTTCTTGACACCAGGCCGTTTTCCAAAAGTCTTGGCCTTACTGTGCATGCAGATGCTCTCACATCAACCTGCTGCAATTCCTGGCGCAAGCTCTGCACTGCTGGTGACACGATTTCAGCCGACTCCACATGGATCAAAAAGTCCTGAAAAGCAAACTTCATGTTTTGTTGGCCATTGAAGCTTTAAGCAACTATTTAAAATCCATCTGATCACTCTACACAATAATCTAGAAACAATGTAAATGAACACCACATCAGCTTAAGCTGCAAATTTGCAAAATACAAAATTGATGTCACTGCCAAAACTTTTGGCCATGAATGTAGTTTATTCCTCTCCGGCTATAGGGAATAAAAATAGACAGAAGCAGTGAACAAACATGTTAAAATCAATTTGCATTAGAAATGAAATCAGGTTTGCTAATATTCCGAAGAAGAGAGAGATCAAGATGGTATAGCATGTGAAGAGGGTATAACCACCTTACTTATCCCACAAATCAAATTTTAATGGCATAAAAACAATAACATTGGCCTCCACTTCTGTGAGGGTGGCCTTACATACAGCATGCCCAGTGAAAAAATCTGGAGCTAAATGTTGGCTAGGAACTCATTAAGGAACACCAGTCTAACAGCGCTCATCATTCACTTTCCTTCATCCTCAGTGACATCCTCGATGGTGAGAGTTTGTATGGATCATTATACACAGAAGACAGTGTATTTTTTAGGGGAGGTGGGTTGTGTTGGGCCAAAGCTTTGAATAAATACATTTAAATGCGAGAGATTTAGAAACATAATACACACTGGCTTGGGTTTGATGCTCATCTTGTCAAATATGAATTAGTTATAACGTTTCAAGCCATAATATCTTGTTTGAGCCATCCACACAGACACTTGAAGCTCACATAAGTGTGGCAAATAATTCATGCATGAAGTGAATGGTGAGGCTCTTTGACCAAAAGAAAGCAATAAATAAACATTCTTGTTAATTTCAGCCTGTAATTTTCTCTTGAAAACCATTTTTCTGCTTTTCCAGTCCATATTGATTGAAACTCGTCAGAATCTTCCCAAACCAGTCTGTTATATCCATATAAATATTTTTTTTTATAATAAAATGATAACTAGGTGTGAAATGACTGGTTGTGAAAATAATAATTGGCTGCAACTGGCACATAAACAAGAGCACATTTTAAAAGACAGTTGAAAAAACCTGACCGAATCTCCCGAGTTAAATGGTAAATTGTGCAATCTCAGAAAGCATTGAAAAACTATCATATGCCTTGACTGATTTCGAGAGAGGAAGGGAAGAAGGATAGGATAGAGAAGAATAGGAAAAATTACACCCTTAAAGGGGTCATATGGCGTTGCTAAAAAATATATATTTTTTTTTGTGTATTTGGTGTAATTAAATGTGTTTATGTGGTCTAAGATAAAAAAAAAAAAAAAAAAATGAAAAAATAAAATAATAATAATTTCCACACATTGTACATTATTTCTCCTCTATGCCATGCCTTTCTGAAACACGTTAATTTTTACAAAGCTCATTGTTCGGAAAACTGAACTCATTGTTCAGGTGTACGCTGATTGGCCAGCTATCTAGTGCGTTGTGATTGGCCGAATACCTCAAGCGTGTGACAGAAATGTTACGCCCCTTACTACTGTGATGCCATGTCCCAGAACCATGAGATAAAGCCAATGAAACCCATTACAAATGAGGCATTCATAGGATCCAGTGGGAACATAATTACTGATTATAATGACTTACTGTCTTTTTATGCATTGCATATTCTCTCAGGCCTGGAAAGAAGTTTTTACAAGTGTCACCAGTGCTTTGTTTCCTCCTTATAAATACAACTTAACCACTGATTTCTAGTTGTGCACCCTTTTGGAAGACCAAACAAAGTAGTTTTGCTTTCCACAAAGAAACACACAGCATCTCCATGAAATGGCGGTGGTGGCAGAAGTAACAATACAGCAATAATAAAAGTTACACCATCTTTTTTTTGCGTGAACATTTTGGTTGTGTTATGCAAATCTTCCCAGACAGTGATGTAGACATGTGGGGGTGTGTTTAAACGAGGCGTTTTAGGAGAGCGTGGACAAGTCTTAACTTCTATAATAAATATCTCTTTGGGTTTGAGACTTAGTCTTTACAACGTTAATAATAATAATAATAATAATAATAATAACAATAATTCATTCAATTTTTTTATAGAGCGCTTTTACAGTGGGGATCGAAAGTTTGGGCACCCCTTGCAGAATCTGTGAAAATATGAGTAATTTTCAAAAAATAAGAGAGATCATACTAAATGCATGTTTTGTTTTTTATTTAGTACTGTCCTGAGTAGGATATTGTACATAAAGGATATTAACATTTAGTCCACAAGACAAAAAAATTGCTGAAATTATTAAAATAACCCCCTCAAAAGTTTGGGAACCCTTGGTTCTTAATACTGTGTTCTGTTACCTGATGATCCTTGACTGTCTTTCTGTTTTTTGATGGTTGTGCATGAGTCCCTTGTTTGTTCTGAACAGTTAAACTGAGCAGCGTTCTTCAGAAAAATCTTTAAGGTCCTGCAGATTCTTCAGTTTTCCAGTATCTTTGCATATTTGAACCCTTTCAAGCAATGACTTTATGATTTTGAGATACATCTTTTCAGACTGAGGACATTTGAGGGAATCAAACACAACTATTTAAAAAGATTCAAACATTTACTGATGCTCCAGAAGGAAACAAGATGCATTGTATGGTGAGTAGCTATTTATTGAATCTCTCATTTGCTGTGTGTTCTAGGCCTGCTGTGCTGTTTGTAGTGTCTGCTACTCTGGTTTGATATTGGTCTGTTTGTAAAGATGTTTTTGATTGCTATAGTGTAGGCCTTATATCTGCTTTTGGTACCCTCTGTTGTTTTGATAACATACAAATGTATTTTGTCTGTTTGTGCTTTTCTATCTGAGGAAAATGTCTGTATATTCAACCGGTCAAGGTTCTAGAAGTTAGCATCAGCCAGCTAGCCCCTGCTGGTTTATGCTATAACTACAAGATGTGGACTAAATAATGTTTTGCTGGTTATTATTCTAATTTATTTAGTTTGGCAAGTAATACATAACTGTATCTATTTTTTTTTTACAAGTTTCAAAATTTTTAAATAATGATTTTAATAATAGCAGCTGGTTTCTTCTAACGGATAATTTTAGAATTAATTAGAAATTATTATTAAGGTTCATTTTAGTTAATCTACTTCTTCATGGACATTTTATTTTAAAGCAATACGTAATTGTTCAGCTTTGTTATAGTAAACATTTTATTTAATTGTTCTGCTAGTTTATTAGAGGCTTTTGCAATAGTCAGCCGGCCAGAGAATAATCACAGTAGAATCACTTTTTAAAGCAAAACTAAAACCCCATCTCCTTTAGAAGGCTAATTATATTTTGAGTCTAAATTAGGCTTTTCTGAGCAAGAATTACATGAGTTTGTCTTATATTGTAGTCCTGTGCTGTTGTACGTATTCTAGCTTTTTAATTAACAGTGTTCAACACAATCATGGTCAACAATTGTTGTTGTGTGTGTGTGCTTTTTAAATAAACTGAGACTGAGATTATAAAAGACAGTCATCTTAATTCACTATTTTAAGGATTTTGTTTTTATGTGTGTGCATACAGATTTGCACTGAATAGCCCCAAAATAACCTCTGATTCTGCAGCCAGTCAGTTACACACAAGTTACACTACACACGCTGATGTACAGACGTGGCTCCTGAGCCGATAAGGTAGGGTCAGTGAAATCGCAGCAAAGCTAATTAGCCAACAAAATTGGGCGGTAGTCCATATCGCTCGGCTCCAGAGAAGCCAATCTCTTTGGGCCCCAAGGGTGCAAACTCGCTGCCTGACATGGGTTGCATTGATAGCTAAAAGGGTTCAAGTGATTTCCAAGTGAAGTAAAAAGGCAGAGAAAGAGAAAGAGGGGGAAATGTCTGGAAGTCTCTTACCAAGCAGCCAGCTAGCTTAATGTGTAATGCAAAACAGTTTCTGATTCTTGCATGGCTTTTCGTTTTTTCTGTGGAGTATGTAAAATGACAAATATTAGCATGGCAAATTTGAACTATTTTGAATATGAGCACTTGTAACCATTAGACCAGTATGACCTTGAAAATACTGTAAGCTACGCAATCAATGCCCAGGCAGCAGCCTGTGGAAACTATGGTGTGGAATGGATATGTTATCAATCCCTGTGATCTTGACCTTTCTTCCTTTAACACTGGCTTTGAAAGAGCAGGAATTTATTGGCTCTGTGATGGATAAAGTTACATGCAGCCAACAGATATGAGGTATTGACAGGAGTTACATGATGCTGATTATGATTGCAGATGTGAACACTGCCCATGTCAATGTCATTTGCAATAACCTTCCGTCACCCTGTGTGTTCATGTTGTAGATAGCTTAAATGCAATTTCATGCATATTTATTATTCAGTAATGCCAGCTAAGCGCTTCATTTTAGTTTGCAGTAAAGCTCATCAGCAGCACGGTAACTCCACTGTTGAATTTTTAGATGTGTGTTCCAATTAAATGAAAGTCACATTGGAAACATACAGACAAAACATAATCTTAGATTAGCCTGTGTAGATGAACTGCAGTAGAAAGTGTTGCGTTTTGAGGAATTGTGAGCTACAACCAGAATAATTGGATTGTGGCAGGCTCACAGGCATAATGCCAATGATTTCCAAGGCTCTTCTTTATTTGTATTTCTTTCTTTTTTTTCATAATCAGACTTTTTTATTTCTAAAACTTCATGGTTGAGCCAAAATCAATCGTTTGATCACCTTCCTGAAAATGTCATAAAAATGTAGTTGATAAAAAAATATTAACAGGAGAGCCACAGTACCATTTATTAAGGATTGGCCCAGTGGTGAAATATGGCTGATGTTAGAAGCTATTTATGATTTACATGATGCAAATCAAATCAAGCTATCAAAGTATAATTAACAGTATAATGGTGACTGCCACATAACTTGATACATTTTAGATCAATACATCAAAAGTAGGGATGTGCAGTCTGTTCTGCATGAATTAGCAGCACAACTTGAAGAAATTGCGAAAGATTTATTACTACTGTACTGTAGAATTTACTTCTCAAAAGTAGTAGCATATTAGTAGTAGTAATTATAACAATAATACAATTATTAAAACTAAGGAACATCATTTTTAAATAGACCTCTGTTGTCTATTTACTTTTTGTTTGCAAAAAAAATAGTAAAAAAATTTAAAAAGTAAAAAATAATTAACTATATATATATATATATATATATATATATATATATATATATATATATATATATATATATATATATATATATATATATACATACATACATACATACATACATATACATTGATTGGAGATTTGAATTATCAATTGTTGGCGTCCCATAACATGTTATCTGCCCTGTGTGTGTAATTTTCCAGAACTTTGTATGTGGATGTTTTTATATAGCATGCATAATATATGTAAATATATGCTTCATGCCTGACAACTTAGACATTACTTGCTTTAATGTATGTTCACCAAAATCCCTTGAGAAAAAAAACGTTGTGACAGCAATGCACAGAGACAGCCACACACACGTTAACTAGTTGGCCATGTATATTTCAGCAATGCAGGGCAACACAAAAGAGAATTTAAAGTGGCAGGAATGAACGCACTTATTTCCAATCCAACTGGGTGCAGTTACACCAGGACACACATAGTTCCAGAGGCGGTGTTAACTCTTGTGTCAGGGGAGTGACTCTTTGTGTATGCACTTTAGAGATGTGGATAGCAACACAAGAGACATAAAAGACAGGCTTCATTTCTGCTTTGTTTCCTTCCATTTCCACATAAATATACTTCAAACTTAGACTGGGTGAGAAGCATCCTGTCTCAACCCCACTCTCTTTGTATTCTCATATTCCCTTCATGAAATTTTTAAACCAGCTCAACAATGCCTGAAAACTCAGCCTACCATAAAAGCATAAGACAACATGCTCGAGGACTTTGAAAGAAACCATATGAAGGGATCAAAAGAGAGGAAACATTTTACAGCTTCATTCAGTATCCATTTGATATATATGTTGTCTTTTGAGGCAGTGTGACTACAGCAAGGACTCAATTATACCAATAAATAAATTGGAAATTAAATACAATACAAAACAATACACACATCCTAATGCACAAAATGCAATGCTTAGATTAAAAAAGGAATTGTATATTTTTAAATGTATTAAAATAAAGGCTTTTTTTAATATTTTGTGTGTTTATGTATATTTTAATCCATATTAAAATGCAAAAATCTAAATATTGATTAAAAACCATTCAGAGAACTTAACCCTTGTAGAAAGAAACCTTATACAGCATATGTACTTCTTTGTTTAATCAAGCACAGAGTTAGTTCAGTCAGGCCACGGAGGTAAAGAGACACCCATCTTCATAACCAGACTACAGGATATATGTCCCACCGTCACATCTACATGATTATCACTGTTTGCTTTAAAGACATTATTAAGAGTCTTAATCATCCTTCGGATGAGACGTTAAACCGAGGTCCTGACTCTCTGTGGTCTTTAAAAATCCCAGGATGTCAGGATGTCTCGGCATCCTGGCTAAATTCGCCTCCTAACAATCGCCATATCTGCTGATTGGCTTCATCACTGTCTCCTCTTCACCAGTAAGCTGGTGTGTGGTGGGCGTTCTGGCGCACTATGGCTGCACACTGGTGGTGGATGAGGAGATAACCCTGGCAATGTAAAGTGCTTTGAGTGCCTATAAAAACGCTATAATTATTATTATTTTTATATTAATTGTCATGTATTTCCAAGCTGATGGTTCCGGGGGGTTAATGTTTAAAGCTCTTGTATGTTCAATTATTCTGGGAGCAAGAACCCCCATAAGGCACCATACCGCCAAAGATAAATTGTGTTCAATAAACTCAAGTAAACTTGCCAAAGTGGTTCCTGTCTGAAATAGCCTTAGTTTCTGACATGGCATAAAGCAACAGATCTGTACTGTTGTCTATGATCTCAAACATCCACTCCTTATGATTTATTTTGTTATGCACTGGGAAATATTCCAGTAGCATTTATAACGTATGGTGTTCTCAAGCCATCTAGCAAACATCAAGTCACAGCAGAGTCAAACATCTTTAGAAATTCATGCCAGTGGCTTTGTGAATCTCACAGCTGTTTTGAGTCAAGTGGGAGTGCTGTGATGCACTGTAGTGATGTTGAGAGAATATTGAACTTTTGCATATGTGTATTTTAAGGACACTGTCGTGAAATCTAAAACAAAGGATTCTTGATAATTAATTTACATACTCTGACATTTCAGTAACAGCCACCTCATTCACAGTAGTTTGTGATGATTCATATTCATTTCGGGAGAATAATATTGAAAATGCCAACTTAGACATCAGTGTGCATGTAAATGTTTCTCAATATTTTTGAGGGGAAAAAACACCTCCAAGTCTCCCTGGATTTCTTCTGGAGATCTTGTTCCCTTCTGCTTTTCTACGCATGCTACTTCACTCACGGACGGCCCATGCTACTGCTTTAATTACTCTAATAACTTCACACTTTGATCGAAAAGTGCATTGACTGAATAATCAATCGGCCCTCAATCCTCCTGCTTCCTCCGACATCAGCTGCTTCGCCCTGCCGGTCCACATGATTAAGGAAGTGATGTGCTCTCACGCTGCATCGATAGGGTTGTTGAGCTTTCCCTTACCTCTGCCCACTTGTTCAATCACAGGGGTGGCCAAGGAAAACCGTATTGTAGGTTATCTAAAGCCCACAAAAAAGCTTGATGTATAGTTACCAATTAATCATTTAGGGGCATAGGCTCAGCCGGGGCTTGTTCCAGTCCAAAGGAAATTAAGCATTGCCTGGCCTGCCTATTCGTCATTTAGGTCCTAATTACATACTAATGGGTCCCCATTATGTTAATAGAACACATATCCTTGGATGGCATTCGCTTCATTTAAATGATAATAAAGCAGGAAGCCATTTTATAGAGTTTTGAGCAAAGCAATAAATTTGCTGATTATTGTGTATTCTTAGACTCCAAGTTGTTTTGGTTTATTCAACATTTTGTTACATAAACAGAACTTACCTATGTTATTTAGATTCACAGTAATTTGTGCAAATAACTGGCATCTTATTAGCACTGTTAATATAATTTAGTAATTTTGGTAAAAGTAATTATCTTGTATTTATTTTTATTTATTTTTTATAAATGCTTATCATAACTTCATAAGAAAATAACTGTAGAACAGAACTGTAAACTGTAAACAGTGATACGGTGAAATATTATTACACTAAGATAACTGTTTTATATTTTTATATATTTTAAAGTGCATTTTATTCCAGTGATGAGTAAATTGCTGAATCGGCAGCCATTACTCCAGTCTTCACTGTCACACCATACCTTGTAAATCATTCTAATATGCTGATTTGATGATCAGCATTTCTTATTGTTATCCTTGTTGAAAACAGAAGTGCTTATCATTTTAATGCACCCTTGCTGAATAGAAAAATATAACTTTATATTAAAAAAAAACACACACACAATTCTACTAACTTTTTAATAATAGTGTACTTATTTATTATATATTTAATTTAACATTGATTGACAGACTTATTTGCATGCCTTTTTTAATTATTTTTATTTATTTATTTATTTATTTATTTATTTATTTATTATTATTATTTTTGGTTTGTTTTGTTTATTCTACTCCTCAGTCTTGGCTGGTTGTGAGTGCAGAACTGGAAAGCTAAAGAAGTGTGTAATGATTGACATCCTGTTGATGTTTCGTCTGTCCTGCCCAGTCATGTCTGTCTCTCCTTTTCGCACATGTCATACAAGGAACATCTGTGGCTCGCTCATGCTTCTGAATCCAAAATGACAACCCTGCATTGTAATGCACACCCAGCTGCACAGTACAGGCGCTGCAGACAGCATATGGGTTCTGGAGTCTCGACAGACTCAAATTCATGCTGTTTATTAAGTGTAATTTCAGCAAGGAATACATTAGGATTGCTTGACTCCATTAATGTGGGTTTGGTTCTCTATACCTATTAGATTTGGTTTAGTAGCCTTATTCTGAACTGAATATGGTGTGGCGTTATTTAGAATTTAGTGAAATGGTTGCATATGTTGGATGAATTGGGTCACATGACACTACGCGCTCAGCAGCTCTGGTGGCACCTGCCCTGGTTTGCACCGTAGCACAGCTTGTGACCTCATTTGAAGTTAAGGAGTGAGTGAGTGAGATCCATTTTCCCTATATAACCTCATAAACCTACAGCCAATTCTCTGTGTTTATGACCAGAAGTGACAGACCAATTCTGCTTGCTCACATTAAAAAAAAGCATAGTCTGTCTTGTGAAAAAGAAATCAATAATTTCGCCTGCTTTTCATTTCATATGGGCTGGGGATTGAGGTCATATCCTTCCAAATAGCAATTTGTCAGAGATTTATTAGTCTTTTTTCTTATACTGACAGAACATTGAGTGAAAATATTAAATGGATGGGCCATTACCATTATTTCTATGACGTTAGCACAAATATCAAGATGGTGAAATGCTGTAAGACACGTCACTTTGAAACTGTTAAATATTTACATTTTTAAAAGAAAAAGGAGAACAGAAGAATTTAAATGAAAAGATTTGCTCTAGCTCAATTCAATGTTACCTTGAGAATATGCATGTTGGCTTGGCACGGCCAAGAATGCTAACTACAGCCCTGTGTGCTAATTTATGCTGACACACACAGTCGGTCTTTTTAGTGTGCCAATGAATTCTCTTTCACTTTCCAACACAGCTTAGCAGTAGCAGAAAAAAACAAAAATAAATAAATCTATCATTACATTCAAAAGTAAAAAAAAAAAAAAAAAAAATGCTACAAAGATAGAGGTTTTACAGTTGAGTAACCAGACACCCTCCAAATCTAAAATAAATCTGCTGTAAAAGAAAGAGAAGATGCCACATTGTGGACAGAGCTCCTCTTAAAAGAAATTGTATTTCCTAATGTATGAATGATCAATATATTAAACGATATAACATCATTAGAAAATATACAGAATAATATATTGTGTAAAAAAAGATTACAATATATTGCATAATGCATAAGGAATTGCCACTTTTCATATGTTGAAAATATGTGACAGTATATTTGCTTATATATCACAATATATGTAATTTTATATGCAGTTATACACTTTATAATACATAGATAAGATATGGTACTACATGTGTAAAATATATTAAACATATATTTACTAATGCAGTATATACACACATGTGGGTATATATATATTGTATATTTAACAATCTTGGCATACATGTTTCATATTTATTTATTTATTTTAAAAGAGAGTTTAGAATAGCATAAGCACACCTGCTCATACTAAACACTAACAGACTATCACTGGAGCATATATGTGCAATATATACTCAAAGGATCAAACAATGCATATTTATTTTTGTCTTAATTTCTAAATATATTTGTATGTATCAATCCATATATTGTCAATGTATATATTTTTGAATATTGGAAAAATATAAGCACTGGTTGCCAATATATGGAAAGATATTATGTATATTGCATTATATTTTGCAGTATATTCCCATATATTTTTTACAAGGGACACAAGGATAATTATCAAGATTCGGCATCATTTCAAGAGTGCTAATTAAAAAAGTAATTTCTCGTAATTGACCATGTGAACATCTTTGCTAAGGTCAGATTTCCTGCAAAAAATGATTGTTGGAAAATTTCCAAATCACTCTAGGATTTGGTAACGTTTTGCAGTGTTTGACCGGTGAGTACAAGCCCACTTGGAGCACTGGCTGAATATGTAATAATGGCTAATTAATTACTTATTAGGCAATTTAGCTGATGCTTTTAAAATGGCTTCAAGTACTTGAAGCAAGAAACCTAATTCCACAGCCCTGGGGTTAAGTGTTTCTCTTAAGGACACAGTGAAAGTGGTCCGTGGGTCAGTAAGTCATGAGGCACTTATTTTGGTACCAGCCAGGGTTATGGTTTGGCTACAGTACTTAGCATGGTACAGTTAGCCTCTTCTGGTAGACGATGTAATTACATTATTTGGTTACTTATTGGTGGCCATTTAAAATAGTAGTACTTTAAATAATAGTAGTGGCAACACAACAAACAAACAAAACAAGAATAGAATACACATGAGCAAACTTGGTAAATCGGACCCATTTGCTTCCCATCAATCACTACTGTAGTCTCTCACTGCTTCCCAATACATCTGCCAGGCATTAGAACAATCTTTCATAATTACTCCTTTTGCTCAACAAGGCTCATTGCTCATCTAGTAGTTCGTTAGGGACTCTTTTGTGTTATGTAATGACAAGCCTGCAGCGGCCTTCATTGTTTTAATGTATAGTTATTCAGATTTATCTTTTGCTGATTTACCTAAAAACCCAGTGTTTTGAGCCGTGCTTACATTATTATCCCTTTATTTAGCGCTGTCATATCTCTTGTGGGTTACTGTTCCAGATGTGCAAAATTGCCAGATAAATAACCTCAGACAGAGGAGGGGTGGAGATGCACCTGCCATCCAAACTATGCTATATCCATCAAAGCAGAGACACTAATGAAAGTCGTCCTACAGGGATACAAAGTCCCCCGCCCCCCATGTGTCCACTTTTCACATAAGCATTTATTCTCTTAACTATATCATCTGTGACTTCTTGTGTAACACAATCCTTCACTCCCATTGTGAGAAATACGACACAGTCAAAATCCCAAAGACATGAAGTGGGCTGGCTGCCATGTCAAATGCTGAGGTAATGTGCCTCGCTGACAATGTCAACCTGCTCCTCATGCTAATAGAGGCGTGAGATTTGAAAGAGCTGTTGAACATTTCATTGTAAGGCTGGTTTCCTTGCCCTCATTTACTAAGAATATCAGGTGGCTGATATCTTTAAGGGTCAAGATGATTGTTTCATTAATCTTCATTTGAAAAAGAGTGTCGAGAATGGCAGCATGTGTCAGATGTACGATAAAAGGCTAATGATTATATCTATTTGGACAATTAAGAATAGCCTCGCTATCAGTTCATGAGTGTCGATTTGAATTAGTTTTATTAATACATATCATTTTATTAGTAGGAATGATAGCAAAAGGAATTTATTGAATTGAAATGCAAAGAAATTCAAAAGGGTCAAACGCCAGAATTTGATCATTCTAATACAAATGTCCTAAATGTAAAGAAGAATTTTCAGTTTGTGAAACATTTGTGGAAACAGCTTTCATGCAGAAATTGCTGGTAAATTTCACAATGAATTACAAAGAAACAGCAATGAAATAGCAAGTAACACATTGAATTAAATGTGAAATTTTGACGCAAAAAGACTAATAGTATTGTCTTAATCGTATAGTCTGTTTTATTTACAACTTTTTTTCTTTTTTTTTGTTTGTTTTTTTTTTACTGTATGGATGAATGCCATTTCAAACACTGATTAATACAGTCAGATAATGTGTGCTATCAAACTATTAATCAATTTTAAAATATGATTTATTAGTATTATTATTCATTATTTAAACTAATAATAAACATACAGTACAATTAATTTCTTTGCATATTATTATTTTAATTCTTAAACTCAAGTTTAAATCACTATTTTGCATCTGATTTACCACTTTGGGTCAAATTCAGGAAAGGAATTCTCTATTTGATTCTAAATGGAACACAGCCCTGTCTCATATAAAATATTAAAATGTCTAACTGTAGTGAAAACTTTTCCATATTTAATGACAATACAAAAATCCTCCCATTTCATTGCTTCTTTATAAATGGCATGAAAGTGAACAAGACATTCAACCCCAGGTTGCTCCAGGTGGACTGTAGTCTGAATATGACACATAACTAAACTGGATTCAGCTGTTTTTGGTTCAGTCCCAAAAAAAAATTTGGTCTTGTAAGAAACTTAAATTTTGACACGTCACTTCAATCACCTGAAAATCAAATCCTGGGCCAGCCCAAATTGTCTGTCATTGCTGTATAGTTTCATCTCTGACATAAGCTGGAAATGGCATTTTTATTCCTTTATAAAAATAATACCACAATTTGGCATCACTCATCCTGACGGCCCCAAAATTGCCTTCAGTTAATGCCGCATTACTGCTGCTGAGGGAGCAGGTTTAAATGTCAGAGACTGGGATTGTCTTTCGAGCAAAAGGGATGTAAGATGACTACAGAAAATGTCACACCGTCTTACTGCTTTCATAACTGGAAGAGTTAAAGTGCATTTAGTGTATTTTCATGGAGAAAACAGGAATTGCTTGAAGAGAGCATTACTATATGGGCCAAGATGATACATGCACAATACAACAATAACAAGATTCTTCCTTTGATAAAATATTTTGAATTCATATGTTGCCCCTGTGAAAGACATTTTCAATGCATAATAATGAGAGGATCTGTATAAGTTGCTTTGGCATTCTTGTGGTACACATCACTTTCAAAGTAGAAAAGAAATCAGAAAAAAAGAATAAAAAAAAAACTGGTGGTGAAATGCCTATTATTATTTATTTTGTATCTATTATTATTATTATTATTATTATTATTATTATTATTATTATTATTATACACATACATATATGCAAATTATATATATATATATATATATATATATATATATATAGTGTGTTCATTATTTTCAAAATTAATTAGACATTTCTTAATGGAAATTGTTTCAAAGTAAATCTTACTATTAAATTCAGTGTGGGAGGCTGCATTAGCTATTTTAAGTTACAAGGACTTGATGCGCGTGGCTGTTTTTATTTGGCTTGGTCCCCAAATGATTCATGTTTTCCTCCTCTATCCTTGTGGACAGGGGTGATGATTTGCATTGGATTAGCATCTGTTGGTTAATCACCAAGGGCCGTGCATTTCCAGTTGAGCGGTCTCCAAGTGACAGTCATTTATCAGAACCGCATTTGGATGTGGCTTGGATGAGAGGTGATTTCTGTGCTCTCCCCAGACTACTGGACTCCATGTATCTATGCCCAGAACAAATATCTGTGTCACTTAACTTCTAGCACTGCTGTCCAAGACTAGTAGGGGAATGCAGGGAAGGGAGGAGTGAGGCCATGCAGGGAGCAATGGATTAGTGCTTTGATTCTCTACAGCCCTTAAGCGAGAGCAGTTAATCTAACCAGGCGTCATTACTCTGAGTTTTATGTAATGAGCAGAGTTGTCCTTTTTAAAGCCATTAATGAGGCCAATCAACACATTTGTGATCATGATTTAGAGTAATTAAGAACAATTCATCTCACACTTTTGTTGGATCCAAGTTAAGCTGTAATTGTTTCCTTCATTTTATTCCTTCTCTAAATTCATTAGAGACTACATACTTATTAGGGTTTATCAGTAACAACTACCCAGACTTTGTTAGTGTAATGAAACTATATTAGATATGTAGAATTTTTAAAAGACATTACAAATGATGTGTGGCTTAAGAAGTATATTTATATATTGTTTATTTAGTTAGTTAGTTAGTATGGAGGTAATATTAGGGAAATTTATTTATTTTATAAAACATACACTTTTATTTTATTTTATTTTATATTCTCTATACTAAATAACATTCAGCCTTAATTGTTTTCATGTTGGGTTGATTTTGATTGAGCCTTATACAGTAATTATTATAATATATAGACTTTAATTTGTACATTCAATTGTTTTATGGTTTGAATACATTATTTGTTTAATACTAATATAACTGTCAGTACTTACCAGTGTTTCTGATTAAACACTTTTGATTAGAACTTTAGTAGTCTGAGGCTGAATAAAATAAACAATACACAAATGCATACAGACAGACAGATGAATTAGTGCAGATGGGAAATACAGGAAGTTATAGGGCTTGGAATTTAATGTGCACTTGCCCGGTGCTCAAATTATGAATAGTGTTTAAGAGTTTGAACGAACATTCAATAAGTGGTGTATATTTAGTGAACGTGTCCTCACATCTATTTTTTTTGTCCACCAGCCTCACTTTCTCCAGACACAGATGAAGCCATTTCTGCACAATTTCGCATGAAATCAGCACTGATTGCATCAACATTCAGTCAAAGCAGATGTCATTCAACCTTTTCACAGCCCAAGTGGTTAAAATTGACCCTCAAGATCATATGCTTAGCCCTTGTCCTTTAATAGACTGGTTTTGACATTTACAGAGTGAAAATGTGATTTTCAAAGGCACATTTGAGCACCCCGTGGTCTCTGCACCTTGGAAGTTATTCACTGGAAAGTATTAGACTTGTATGCAGATTTGTCTTTATTTAGCATCTCTTTTGTTTAAACTATATACTGCTGGAGCATACTGTAGCAGTGAATCAGGTGATTGAGACATATAACACCCATTTGCAAAATGTCACAGCTAGCGGGTGTATGATCAAACATCCTTAACATCACAAAAGTTTGGGAGAGATAAAATTATTTCTGTCTCTGTTGGTTTGGTTACTTGTTATTTAGCAGACACTCTTTGTACAAAGTGACTTATTGCATGAACAATCCCCATGTTGGTTATGCCGTGTTATAGAGTATCATCATAAAATCTCATCCTTTTCATTTGCCATCCCCAAAACACTGTGCACAAATTATAGGACCATAAGGTGAAGGCTGAAGTAGCGGGATGCCTTTGACTCACACAAAACACCCATTAAACATCCACTAGTGCCAGAACTACCACAAATGCTTTTCTTTTTTTTTTTTTTTTGGCCTGTCACCTGGTGTATCAGTTCACTATTATCTTGTCCACGTTTGGCAGGCAGCCATCTTTCTTTTTACGCTCTCATCTGATTTTTTATCAGCCTCTTCCCAGCGGCCTTCATTAGTCACCACCAGCTTTTGTCTATAAAAGGCAATATTCAAAAACCATATCTGTTGGATGATGATCGTGCTGATGCTTGTTCATTCAAATTCCCCAAAAACATCAATTCCAAGTACTGAAACGTAATCGATGGTTTTTGAAACACTCTGCAGACCAGACTTTGTTTTGTCTGCCGAATGAGAGTTGCCAGATCTCCCACAGAGATTCTGATGGTCTAGATCAAAGTGTGACCTGGCACACTGTATGCCCATCCGGGAGAGGGAGAGGAAGGAAGAAGAGCGACCTGATTTTGGATTTATTTAAATTGCTGGAAAGGCACAATGTTCAAATCAAATTGCTGAGAAATACTTTTACCTTTTTTAAAGAAAACAGCCCAACACTTTGAAAGCCTCAGAGAAAAGGAACCTGTAAAGATGTCAAAGAAAATCCTAAAATAATGTTGAAAGGTAACTAAAGCAGTACTTTTATCTAGAAATAGAGTTATACCTTGGTTGAACCTGACAGAACTTAATGCAAGTATTTTATCATTGTCATTTAAATGCAGTATTAAAACGAGGTCTTCCCATTAGCAACTGGTATCCGTGAAGTATGCTACTGTCACACTGCGTTTTTAGATGTTTGTTGTGAAGGATGTTCTCATATAAACATGCTACCGTGGAGAATAAGTGTTGTAGATTGCATGTTACATTTGTTTTTGATGGTAACTGGATCAATCTGACAGAAAGAGATTTCATTTTTACTCTTTTGCCTTTGCGTGAGATTCTTCAGCTCTGCTCATTACACGTACAAACCATTTGTCCTACATATATTTGATTATGTTTGAATTCATCATTTCGCAAATGAAAAATAAATAACTTTTCAGTTATATTAAACTGAATTTGGAAAATGTCAGTTAGAAATTAATGGCTGGATCATCTCAGGCTTTATACTGACGAATGAGGGTGGTGAGCGGTCTGTCAATCCCTGTTCCAATAAAACTAAAATGGACATGCACTGCAGCAAATAGACAAAGGGAACATCAGCTCCAGAACATGTGCGCCATTTTTTATATGCTATGTCTTTTGAATTACTCTTAATCTTAAATAAATCAATAAATATGAATATGGTATTTTTTTTTTATTTTTTATACTGAAGTCTCTACCAGGCTTTTAGGAATATTGTCTGGTCAAATTATATTTCCTGTATTAAGAATACAGCTGAATATGCTGATAAAATGATAATTTGCAAGTTAAGTATCATTATATATTATGAACAATCATGAACAAGGTAACTTTAAGTTAAAAGGCAAATTTATGTTAACCTAGACTAATAAAGTAATATTAATTTGCTGTAACAAAAAGTTAAACTGTAATGATATCAAGGAGGTGAGGAAGCAAGTGCGAGTTTATAACATTTATTAAATGACAAAACAAACAATGAACACGAGGACAGGAGGTACGGGGAATCTTGAAGATCAGGGAGATATCCGGGAAGAGGCAAAGCTCACAGGTGATCCTAGGTGTGATGGTGAGTTGGCAGCAGGAGAGTGTGATACAGGAACTGCGGGGGAAGAGCCGTAAGGTGCGTGGTGAGATCCGGGGATGATGAGGAGTGGACGGGGTTCTGGAGACGGGACAATCCAAAGACGAGAGCTTTCTGACCCTCCATTGACAGCATAACTGGAATGTTTCCAGACCCAGGAATGTAGTAAGGACATCGATGAAACAGTCCATGTAACATCAGTGGCTCATCTTTAATTTAGCGAAGCTACGAGAATACTATTTTGTCCACAAAGAAAACAACATTCAACATTTATTCAACAATTCTTCTCCCTGAGATTTTGGAAATTATCAAGGCGCATGCGCATTTTCACCAGAATGTAATCAGCACTGTCTACGTTCAGCATGCACACTTTCTCATGAACATAAAGCTGCTTACGTAAAGTGGACATGTGTTGTGTTACTCTCCAAAATGGCAGAATACACTATCTCAAGGAGAAGAAGTCTTAAAGGTATAGAACGACATGAGGGTGAGTAATTAATGACAGAATTTAACATTTTGGTTGAACTAACCCTTTAAAGGTCCCATATTGTCAAAGTTAAAATTTCCTGGTTTTTCACAAACTGTTGTGACTTTTGTAAAAAGTTGAAAAAAGCTACACAGTAACCTCCTTCAATCACCACCCCGAGCATCGCCCATCATCCGACTCTCCTTTTTTCAAACCCCCAGACAACATCGCATCCGTGCCATTGCTGAGCATTGAGCAACAACAGCACTGAAACATGTCGAAAAAGGTTAACTTTAACCATGAAACCAGATCGGCCGACCTGTTACGATACACTCTCACTTAAAGGATCGATGATCTGACAGGATTGTTACTACGAGGTGGATCACAACGTGTTTAGTAAACGCAAACTCATCTTGTCTATCTAGCACGTCATGTTGAAGATGTATATACATTTCAATTTCAGCAGGCAACTATTTTTACAGCTACATTATTGTTCCAGCCACAATAAATCATAACAATGTATGCACAATTACAAATGATTCTAAATAAATCGTCAGTTTATGTTTGACACCACATGCACAGACATTTTTTTCATCCACAACATTGTGAGATGCAAGAGACATATGGCAAGAAATCATTAGACTTGTCCATAACAACAAAAGACAATACTTCATTGAACTTTTTCAACTTGACTCAGAAAATAACAGCCAATCAAAAGAGAGGTTCACGAATAATAATTATACAGGCTAAAATCGACCTGTTCTTAGCAAACCTCCTGAGAAAGCAGCTGTAAAAAATATAATGAGATAGTTTTTGGTAATTATACCGCATATATATAGTCTTAAGGACATCAAGACCTAAAATAAAACTTCAGAAAAGTGTACAATATGGGACCTTTAACTAGCATTCAAGTGTGTTACTTCAATGTTTATTCACCAGTTCAAATATTCACCACAAAGGCCTTTTCTTTTCTTTTCTTTATATTAGAGAATGGGGAATGGAGAAGCACCTAAATATATTATAAAGTTTGCCATCAAAAATGTTTATGTTAATGTTTAATATTTTATATTACAACATTCTGAGAGACATAACACATCACTTCATAGTAAGGAATGACACAGATACCAGTCCCCAACCTACAGTTATTCAATTCTAATCGAGTTCATTAGTATATCTCTACAAGAAAATGGAATAACCTGGGGGAATTTTATTACCTGACAAACATTGTTTGAGTTATCAAGCTCAATAGAAGCCATCTCGGAATGATAGCAAAGGAAAATGTGCCAGACTTAAGCAGAGTCTGTTTTCATTTCCCTCAGCAATGATGCCGACTCTGACCTGAGGACTAACCCGACGGTCTGGTTTTTGAAGTGCCAAACATCTTCACTCTGTCCACACACATATGAAAGGAAGAACACGAGAACATAAGAGGAGGAAAAGGTCATGTGGCATTGAAAGAAATGAGTTCAGCATGCAGTATGCTCAGTCTAAACTGTGATCTAATATGCTCTTTCTATCTGCTCAAACTTCCACCCTCATCGGTCGCTCTCTACACGCATTCCCGCAAATCTCCCGTCTCACTACAGCAACCTGATCCTCATTACAGCTTCCCACCTTGTTAAGCAGACAATTTAATGCCCTGGGCCACGAATGACAGGCGCCAGGAAAGATTCCTCATGGCTTCCCATAACTCACAGGTCTTGATGTTTTTCCATTGATACTGGTCGTTTTGTATCTTCCATTGAACATCGTGATGTGACATTGTAAATCTTGCTTCATTGTGGTATCCAAATTTCTTGATTGAGTTGATTTTATTAACATGTGACTTCATGTACTTGCATCTGGATGTGGGTGTTATGAAAGGCCAACACAACGACAAATATAGCTTTTGCTATGCTTTTCAGCGAAGATAAACAAATGAGAACTGTGATAAAATAATGTTTCCTATTTGGATGGGATTATATCAGATGATCCCAAACAGTAAACAAATACATAGGTGGTTAAACACTACTTAATTTGTTCAGTTTTTACCAAAAAAAAAAAAAAAAAGTTCTAAAATTATGTTAAAAAGTAAATCTTTGAAATTTGAATTCAGGAAAAAGTAGGGAATGGATCTTCTGTGAAAATGGCCTGAACTCAAGGGTGCTCATGAACCAGGTGTTAACTTTACAGGAGGCAGAGAAAGACCCAGATTCATAGGCTAAATTTGTCACCAGCAGCTTTTATTTATTAATCTGTTTATGGGAGTGTCAAATACAGCTTTCTAATACTCATGAATGATTAAGTTTTGGGATGCTATACTTCAGGTCTTTGCACACGCTATGGTTTGAACAGTAGATTTTAGTCTGAGCATCATCCACACATTTTCATTTACACATTTACTGTTTGAGAGTTGTCAGCAAAGAGTGTTTTTAAATAAACATTATTTATAGTATGGCACTAATATTTGCAGGTACAGGTAATATTTACCACATGAACATTACTCTCTTCAGATGACTCTCTTTTTTTTTTCTTCTCACAGTCATCTCAGGGAGCTGTATAATTTGAATATGTTCCTGCTGACATACTTCAGAAAGCAGGTAGACTTTATTGATGTTGTATAGAACCTATAATCATCATGCCTGAAAAATATTCCAAAGACACATTTATACAATTTCTAGTCCACATGAAAGAGCATGGAAATGTGGTTATGTAATTTTCAAGTGCAAAACTGCAAAATGTATAGTGCAAGACTTGATTTTATCCATCAGGAATTTATTGGCTTTTGAAAAATGGCATCTACTGAATGTCATAGATAGTTAGAGAGGAGGGGTTGAAAAATACGAGGGCTTGGTAACGTCAGTAAAAAAAAAAAAGTCACTTCAGTGGCAAGATTTATTACATTTTGAGCAGCCATTATTCACACTTGCGAATGTGAAGGCAGACATGAGACAGGTTTGTAAATTTATAAACGAGTAAATAAAGAAAGAGGATAACATGGAAAAAATAAACAGAATATTATGTTGTTAATACCTCCAGATGCAGAATGGGTCATTTTCTGGACATGGAAGATCAAGTACATTTTGTTTCACAGAACTTTAAAGGGGTCATATGATGCTGCTGAAAATAACATTATTATTATAAATGTGTTTATGCGGTCTGATGTTCAAAAACATATTTTCTACATAATGTACATTATTGTTTCTTTTTCCCCCTCCTTTCTGAAATGTGTATTTTTTTTTTTTTTTTTTTTTAATCAGAGATGTGCTCTTATTGGCCAGCTATCCAGTGTGTTGTGATAGTTCTCTTTTAGCAGTTCAGTCAATGTATTGTTAGGAGTAACTGAATAACTCAGGATATTGGTTTATTTAGCATCAGAGGGAGTGGAAGGCATGTTTATAAACTGAATAACTTAGTAATTTGTGGATTTAATGCATAATGGGGAGACACAGACCATTTCAAATGATTCAGTTTGATTTGGTGAACTGGCTCGACCGGTTCACCAAGGAGATCCGGTTAAATAGAAAGATTAGTTTGTGATCCGGACATCACTAGATAAGACAAAACCAATAAAACCCATTACAGATGGGCATTGTTGCATTTAGTTGGGACATGATTACTGATCAAAATTACATATACTGTCTTTTTACATGCTGCGTAAAGATAAAACCATGTCTGCATTTGTGATCTGAGGAACAACAAACAAGCTTACTCTACACTGCTCAAAGCTCGTTTTTTAATCATCATTGGAAAATTATTTAAATATAAATAACATGCTTACAAGCTATGAGTCAGAAGCACCAGACTGTCCTTGCAACATTTGAACTGCACAACTTTATAGAAACAGCCTTTGTGCCACAGATGGATTGCAGGCTACTAGTCCTCATCCTCCATTAAATACACTGCACACATCTGAACATTTGGGTTGGACTGTTCTGGAACTTAACCACTGATTTCTAATCGTGTCCTCTTTTGGAAGGTCAAACAAGTAGTTTCTCTTTTACAATGAAACACACAGCGACTACACGACATGGCAGCAGCAGGAACAGTGAGAATAAAAGTTACAGTATGCCTTCTTTCTTTGCATGAACATTTGGGTGGTGTTATGCAAATCTTCCCACATAGTGATGTAGACATGTGGGGGCGTGTTAGAACAAACCATTTTAGTGGGGAATGGTTGACTCTTTTTGGTTGTCTTTTTGGATTTGAGACTTTTGCCTTTGCAACTTTACAGATTTTCTTTATGCACCAAGAGCTTGTAACACTCCAGAAAGGAAAACTTGAAATCACATCATATGACCCCTTTAAATTCTAACAGCATTTGATTCAAACCAAGTGCTGTAGATTAAAATCCACCACCAAAGGAGGCAGAAAATGATTTTTTCACCACATGCTACCGGAGGCACAATTTTCATTAATGGACTTTGTTATCAAATGAACAGCCATTAGGAGTCCTGTCCATGAAGGAACATCACTGTGAAATAAGAGAATGTTTACAGGGGTTGATCTGAAGCCGATGAAGAGGAAAGAAATACCTTCTTCATAAAGCTAGTCAGGCTTAAAGGGTTTTAATTTGCTTACTGTTCCAGGTATTTGGGTGGCAACATGCTGTTTCAGACTACAGACTACCAAACCCTGTAGATGAAATATGGTTTAATCTTTTGTGAAAAAGTTGTGAGTTGTCATAAAAGTTTAAAGTTGTAAATCTATTATCCATCGATCAATCAGAAAAAGTGGATGTCCTGTTATTTCTGATAAATGACATGGCATCAACTGAGGATAGGAGCTTTAGGAGATAGATCTACATTTAGCCCCAGTGTAAAAGTGCTAAAATTGCCTGCCAGTATTTTGTGGAAAAGTTCAATATTTTGTATGTAGAATTTATTTAAGGGCTCAAAAAAATTCATTGTCTTTACATTGGCATACAGAGCTTCAGATTTGCTCATGTCAATGTATATAACAGTCACACAATGTAAGTGAAAGACATATGCTGATATATAAAGTCAGGGTACCCATACGAAAGGAAAATATATTTACCAATATATTTCTTAAAATATATTGTAATATATTGTTTTCCCTTTTTATTTCCTAATATATTATATATTTGAATAGATTTAATAATATATTAATGAAACATATATTATATAATATATTGCAAAATATACAAATGATGGCCACTTTCAATATATTGCAATATATTGAAAAAAATAAATATATATAAGAATAATATGCCTAATATATTACATGATATTTTCCAATATACTGCAATATATTTTTGTTTCATAAGGGTAGATGGTGCATGAAAGAAGCTTCCGGTTGTATATAGAGAGCTACAATGCTCAGAAATCATTCCAAGAGTTCTCTAGGCTTCTTAAAAGAGAGCCATAACTTCACTGGGAACTCCTATTCAATCTCTCCTTTACAGGGAAAAAGTGAAGTGTGTTGAATCCATTTGAGCATCTGAAATGATACAGAGGTTACCATGTTAAGATTAAAATGTACAGGCATTGTACCATTTAATCTTAACTTGTGCAAGCTATTAATAAATTTGTATTTTATAATATTAATACACTTGAAATGTGTGCGGAGTGGAAACAAAAAATTAC
Organism: Carassius auratus; assembly: GCF_003368295.1. NCBI lineage: Eukaryota > Metazoa > Chordata > Actinopteri > Cypriniformes > Cyprinidae > Carassius > Carassius auratus. The sequence continues at coordinate 23,018,524 of NC_039256.1, forward strand.
ATGGTTGTATGTCCCACAGAGTCATGAATTATACTGTTAATTACTCTTATTTGGCTCAATACGCATACAGACATTGGTTTCACCAAACAAGGATTTTGAAAAGGTTATGTTCGGAAATGTTCAGTAAGTGTAGCAAAGTTTTTGCTGATTGCCTACATTTTACTTTGAAATAATGTCAAATGATTTACAAAAAATAAATAAAACTTTGAGAAACAAGCTTTTGAACATGCTGTAAAATGAGTTTTTTTTTTTTTTTTTTTTTTTTTTTTTTTTAACAGTGTGTTCAGCTAGTGTCCAGTCTTTGCTTGAGGAAAAGTGTTTTATAAAACTGTAAGTCTGTCATCAGTATCAAATACCTATTTCCTCGAACCTACATAAAAATCCTTGTCAGACCAACAAAATTACCCCAATTGTTGCCCCAACTAGTCAAACACAGTTGTCCGAACAAAAAATGTCATTTTGTTGAAATGTTAAGGCTTTGTGAGTTCCCAGCATGCATTGCAGCATGAATAAATTATTCAGTTACTGTTATAGCATTATTGTTTTGACGTTAAACTATTTTTATTTGTTAATGTTTCATCATTATTGTTAATTATTTGTTGTACTGTGGTGTAAAGAGCTCTTTTTTTTTTTTTACATTTGTTGGTTTTCACCGTTCTTGAGGTTTGTGTGCCTAGATTTGAGGCCTTGAGTATGTTCAACCACTTTTCTATTTTCTGGATATCTTAGTATTGTAAATTGTCTTACAAACAAACTACAATGTTTTCTGCTTTTTAGACTAAATTATCATTTTACGTTTGTCATTTGTAAGCAAACATACATTTGATAAAGTGGTGACTTTAAACTTTTTTTTTTTTAGGAAACAGGAAAAACATTTACCTCAATTACAGTAAGTGTTGTATCGGTTGCTGTAACAATACATTTTTTCTATTGGTAAAATAAGACAATCAGCACTTGCATGAACAAACTAATTTACATTGGCTCAACAAAGAATCATTATTAAGCAGAACTAAAAATCTATGGTTGAGAAAATTCAAAAAGTCTCATTGCATCAAGTTGCCCCACTTTTTTTGTTTTCTCAACTCTTTATTTTTTACAGAGTCAGTTCTGATTACCCTTTTCAGAAAATAGATGGAAAAATAGGTATGTTTACTTTAAAGATAAACTTTAAGACCTTGACAGCACAGAGAACTGCCTTCCTTCTGGGGACTTGTCTTTTACATTTCTTCTGAAATTTTGGATTTGCTCTATTTTCACTGTTTCTTTGTCAAATGTGATTCAAGGACCTCAGTAACAATGTACTGAGCAAGAACAAGACCTTAATTCATTGCTTGTTTCTCAGTCCATACACACCTCAGCTTTAATCTTCCTCACAAAATCCGTAACTAACGTCATTGCAGGGAAGACAGAGAAGCAAAATTGCCTCTGGATCTTGGGAACAGCAAACATTATTTCCCTCGATGTCTAAACATGTTACGGAGATGGTCTTTGTTCAACTTGGTATAGCTGAACAACAGTGGCCTTTGTCTGATTGAGGATGGTTAGCTATTAGCAGTCAACACAAAATATGAAACCCAGTAGAAGTTTATTCGCCCATCATTTTGTTATTTCAAAACTGTATGACTGTCTATCTTCCAAGAACATTTAACATGCATTGAATGCATGGTGACCATGGGTTGTCAACCTCTTAAAAAAAAAAAAAAAAAAAATAATAAAAAAAAAAGTTGTAAAGAAGTCATTTTCAGGCATAGTAATAGGGTTAAATAATCTAAAAATAAATAAATGAACAAATAAAATGGTTCAAAGGAATAAACTGTGTGTGTGTGTGTGTGTCTGTGTGTGTGTGTGTGTGCTCATGTTTTTGTGACATATCAGGACACAACTCTGTATAATGACATGGGTATGACACCGGTATAACAAGGAGAGGGTGACTTATGAGGACATAACCCATGTCCCTATTTTCCAAAACGCTTATAAACCATGCAGAATGAGTTTTTTTGAAATGCAAAGTAAAACAAAGTAAGAATACAATAAGTTTCCTTTGAGGGTTAGGTGTAGCGTTGGTATAGGGCCAAAGAATATACAGTTTGCACAGTATAAAAACCATTGCGCCTATGGGATGTCCCCACTTTTCACAAAAACAAACGTGTGTGTGTGTGTGTGTGTGTGTATATATAAGATCAATTAATATTTTTTTATAGCAGTAAATATGGTGGCCGAGAGAGATTAAAGAGCCACACAGATGGGAAATCAAAAATTACCTGTATTACAGTGTATGATGTAGCTGTCCATCAGTGTAAACCATGTGCAAAGTAACTAAACCAAAAAGTACACAATTTATAAAGTTATTGGCTTCTAAAGTAAGGAGTCGACTCTGAATCGCTGAAACGAGTCGTTATAGATTTCAAATCTTTTGCCCATCTCTATGTACGTAACTAGGAACACTTTGCATAATAATCTCCGCCTAAAGTCTTGGGAGAAACGTGACTCTGACCTGCCCCCCTCCCCCCCCCACACACACACACAGACGCTCTGGTTGGTGTGATAGCATAATGTCGAGGAGATGGTGTGTTTTTAATTGTAAAGGCAAGTTTGTTTTATTTTCACTGCCAAAGAATGAAGATCAGAAGAACCAATAGCTTAAATTAATTTTTACCACAATACCAGAGCAGTACAACAAATCCCTTTTGTTGTGTTCACAACATTTCACTGATGACTGCTTTTCTAATCTCAGTGATTACAAGGCGGGATTTTCAAAGCATTTGGCCATAAAAGAGGGTTCATTACCAACTTTATTTAGACCAACAAGCATCTCCGAATCACAACGCAAAGTATGATTATGAAGTTATGTGTTTGTTTTCACGTCATTAAAACAAAGTGTTAAAAGTGCTGCTAACAGAAATTCTGTGATAAAGTAATCCATATGAAAAAAACGCGATGAATACACCCACACAGAAGAAAAAGCAACGAGACTATTCAAGTTTTTTATTTTACTGTTTGCTTCGCGATGAGAGGAAAAAGACATAATTCACCCCAAAAAGATGCTAACGCATTGTTTACCATGAAGTTGTGTGCGAAACAACCAATCAAACTATGTCAGTTGACCAATCAGAACACAGTATTCTACCGAAGGTGGGGTTTAAGGAAACTGAATCTTTTTGTACAGCTTCACGCAAACTGTTTGGGGATCTCTGAGAATTGAGGTAATTTTAAAATGATATTTTGACAAAATGACAATGTTTTTTAACCTTGGATGGATTTAAACCTAATGTACAGGACTTATAAACAGTGATAGAAAGCTTAGAATTTTCATCTTACTGGCTCTTTAAGGCTGCAATTTAAGAAAACGCATGCAAATTGAAAAAAAACACCAGCAAAAAAAAAAAAAAAAAAAAGCATCTTCATCAGTTTGACAACACAAGTGCTCCAAATCCTCACAACACATGTATGTAACGAAATGCGTTGCAAATCCTTCACAACACATGCAAATTAAGAAACGCTGCAAATCCTTCACAACACATGCATATCACGGAACACGCTGCAGATCCTCACAACACATGCATATAGTGAAACCCGCTGCAAATCATCACAACACATGCATATAGCGAGTGAGGATTGTGAGGATTTGCAGCGCATTTCTTTAATGCATGTGTTGTGAGGATTTGCAGTGTGTTTCATTATATGCATGTGTTGTGAAGGATTTGCAGCGTTTCTTTATTTGCATGTGTTGTGAGGATTTGCAGCACGTTTTCTTATATGCATGTGTTGTTTTGATTTGCAACACTTGTGTGGTCAAACTGATGATGTGTCCTTCATTTGCTGATGTTTTTTCAATTTGATTGTGTTTTCTTATGTTGCACCATGTTGAGCTCTCATGGCCACCGTAAGTAAATGCTCAATAATGTTTAAGTTTCATATGTTGTCAGTACGTCCATACCTTTCAGCATCAATCTAATGGAACAAAACAGATTTAGTCTTAAATGTTACTACCTACGACCAGTCTGGATAATCTTTCTATGATTTCTTAAGGATATGTGACACAGAAGACTGGAGTATGCTGGCTGCTAGAAATTCAGCTTTGCCAACATTTATTGTTGATGTTTTCATTGTAATTTTCCTTTCACCATTCTTTCCCATTTAAACCCTGGGATAATTTCATCCCTTCTAAATTTTCTCGAAGTACCCACTCTAGAGGTTACCTACCACCCTAGTTCTTCTGTATAAAGTGTCAATTTTGGTTAAGATTCCATCAAAGAACCAAGAGTGGTTCGTTTAAACCACCACTCTAAGAAACAAGCCGGGAGGGAACAGACAGCTGGTCAGTTGAAAGAGACTACAGATTTTTTTTTTTTTTTTTTTTTGGCAATCGATCTCTTCGTCAGTGGGAAGAGAACAGAGCAAGGAGAACATGACTGACATGGCAGGTTTGCAGTGGCACACTTCATTCTCTGGGCATCTCCAGGGCTTCCAGGGTTTTTCTTTTTCTTTTTTCTCCCCCTGGCTATATTGTAATATGAACAGACATTTCATACCCCCAGGACTTATTGGTTCTGATAGGATGGGGACCAGCTCAGTTTGGATTTTTAATGGAATGTAAAGATTGTGTCTGGTTGGCAGAATCCAACTGACAGATTTAAGGGAGGCTGTTGTCTAATCTCAGAGGGCAGAGGCACCGAAGGCATCCATGTGTGATTTACCCACACAAGAAGTGAATAATGGGTACATTGCCAATGTAGCATTTCTTGTGCTTGGCTAATGAACAGAATGAAGTGAATATATTCTGAGGTTGAATTTGGGGAGGCTTTGATGAAAGTATACAAGGAGGTTTAATTAAAGTACGTCTCTCACCTTGTTTAAATTTTAATTACCCAACAAGTGAGTACTTCCTGCAAAATTTGAAACTGCCAGCAGGCTAGATGCACGTTTCCAAAAATATAGACCTTCTGCAGTGTTTGAAAATTAACAATGCAGAAGAGAAATAAGAGAGAGAGGGAGGGAGAGAGGAAAGTACTACCTTTTTGTAGTACTATGCTGATGTGCAGCTGGGTTATTAAACTTCTCAGATTGGTCTGTTTATGTTGCTATTCGACATAGCAGTGTAAAAGTTAATACAAAAGAGGGTAGCTTGATCCTTAAAGGTATTATGAAGTCTACAGGTCTTGACATTTATACACATTTCCTCATTATCGTCAGTGTTTCTCATTTCCTTGGTGTAATTATTTATCCCTAGGTGTTCTTTCTTTCATGAGTGAGAATGCGTTGTGTTAATTTGACTGTACGTATGGAAATATATTCGCCTTTACTGTATTACCTTCTATGCTGTATTACTGACTTATCTCATATTTACATTAATCCTTTAAGGACTTTTTTTTTTTTTTTTAGTTACCCAAGAAATATTTGATTTTCATAGATTAAAACTGACAACTTATTATAATTAAAAGCATATTGATCAATTAAATGGTTTGACATACGACAGCTGGAATGAAATCATACACTGTGGAGTGATTCATTATCTACCAAAATGTATAATAACATTCTATCAAATTCATGCGGTGTTATGGAATTACTTAGTTCTGGATTCTGAAAGTCGGCAAAATAACTGTTATGCATTGCCCAAATTCATAAACCTGCTCAAAAATCCCTCTGTTCTAATGCATTTTTGATTCAGATTTGTACTTATTGTTATGGCAGTGGCAGTAATAATAAATGATTGCAATCGAAGAAAATTTCCAGTGCATTATATTTGGTGTGGGTAGAGACTGTGAAACAGTATATATATATATATATATATATTTCTTTTTTTTTTCTCTCCACCTGATAAACAAGAATAAATGTGCTTTGTGAAGATGACAAGCAATTTAAAAAACAACATTTTTCTGTTTCATATCTTTCAGTGTCTGTTATATAGAAAAATGGAGTAATATAAATAAACTGACAAGCATGCTGACTAGTTGCTTCAAAGAACTCTGTTGAACTTTAAATAGTTCTATAACTTCTGAAATTAGCCTGTATGTTTCACGTAATCATTATTTAAATAAAAAGAAGACAGCGAATAAATAAACTATATACAATAAGCCATAAATTACTCATAAATTACACTTAGGACAATATAACTGCTTAGTTTAGTGGCGATATCTAGTTTCAGTATACAATTTCAACTCTTAATAAGGAAATTCAGCATTGGATAATGCTGCAGCTGTGCCTGGAAACAGTTTTTATAGCAACTATATTAAATAAATAAGCAAAGTATTGACACAGCTGAAATATTTATAAGTCTCTTGTTGATGTTCTAAATCACCTAATGCTCACTTAATCTTACCTAGCCTTGTACGTATTATAGACTGATGCTTAACAAATAGGCCATTTATAAACATTATTCATAGAAGCGTTGCTTTCTTCTTTTGAGCTCATAAAATTCTCAAGGACACAGACAACCAGTGCAGGTTGAAAGTACAGTAAAAAGAATATGACCACGGGGAGTTTGAATACACTCTTTTATCTGTTTCTCAGTAATTTCTGTTTAATCGGCTCAGGAGGAGCTCTTTTAGTTTTATCACATATATGGCCAAACGTGTGTGCAGTGCCACATTCTGCTGCTGCAGATACATAAACATTCCAGGTTTATGGTTTATAAAATCTAGTCTGAGCAGTTGATATGGGTTATATAATCCACTGTATAAACAATATATGGTTTAGTATATGCTTCAGTTTATGGTGTGTTTCTGGCATATTCTACTATATCAGAATATTAAATTGATTACTTTATAATTGCTTTTACAACTGTATGGGTAATGCATTGTTCTGTGTGTTCTTGAGAATTAGAACCAAGGTGTTTTAAAGCCCTCACACAGTTCTATGTCATGTATATTTTCAGATTTTGAGAATATATTTGGATTTTATGAGTAGCCTTATCTTATGGAAACTTGCTTCCACCACAAAATAAAAAGAAAATATTTCAGTTTAAGCAATTGCAAGTTTCTCAGACTTCTCAGAAATGCAAGTATATTTTACATCTCACAATTGCAGGTTATAAACTCACGATTGTAAGTGAACATTTAGCAATTTGGGGGGAGAAAGTCCTTATTACCTTTTTGTGTTTTAATCCCAAGTAGAAAACAATCTTCCATGCCTGTTTTTTCAAAGCCTGACAATAATATGAATGATGTGCATTGAACTAGAAATAGTTTTTTCTCTTAAATTCATGACTGACATCTTTTTTTATTTACATAAACCAATATGTTTTGTATTGTCAGACATAGACATTCATCTGTAGTTCATGACCTTCCCTGTTGCATTTCAAGAGCATTTTACCAATATTTTACCAGCATTTTGAATGTTATCATCTGCATTATGGCATTTTTTGTTAAAATTTGTTAGATGAGTAGACGGTTCTTTTTTTTCTCCTCTTTCTTTTTGCAGCCTGAATTTCTGTCAGACAACTTTGAATGAACTGAACAATGGATCTTGTTCTTTCCAGTGTAGTGGACACGTAGATGTATACAGTTTTTCAGTGCAGAATATAGATATTGATATGCTTTGAAACACTTGACTGAGCAAAATAGTGATATCATCACCTAACTTGCAAAAACATATAATATTTATAGTTAACAGTTTGTTTACATGCTGAACTGAGAACTTGCCATACATTATGTATAACATCACGATACATATTTCCCCTGTATAACAAACATATGTTTTTTGATTTATAAAGTGAGCATGATACAGTTCCATTGATTCCTTCCACGTACAGCTGCCAAATCCACCACAGTTCAGTGGAGTGTGAAGCCATGTCCTTTTGCAGTTTATCCAAACAGCCAGAAAACTTTCATATAATTTCTTCACAGACACATTAACATATTAAAGGAAGCGATTTGGAGCACCACAGGTGTATAATGCTTTGAGATGTGTTTTATCAACCCCCATTCTGCAGATCAACAATACAGTCATGCATGGAACAAGGGGAAGGGCAAATCTGGCAATTTTCTGAAACAGTCACAATAGAATTGTAATATCACAATTATAAGAATTTGGCCGTGAGCACTTTATGTCACACAGAGAAATAGATGGCTCTGCTCTGCTTTGTTTTTTTGTTTAGTTTTTCTTTTTCAGAAAATTACACATTGTAGGTGTAAATTAGTCCTTAATTGTTTGTTTGATATCTATTTGTTCTCAGCCCTTCTTTTTTGTATTTGTTCTCAGTGTAGTAATGATAAATCTCAATTTGATGATTATCATTTAGTTGAGCAAAGTGATTTGCGATTTATTTTCAGGCTTTACAGATGATACAGATTCTAAACATGATCTTTTATATCACAGACTAGCTCATAATAGTCAATCTACACTTGCAAATGAGTAATGCACAACATCTCAAACTTCACGGAGAGTGTATCGATATCTCTGAAAGCAGGCAAATAGTAATAATAATAATAACATCCACTTGGTCACATAGTTCCAATGCAGTCTCTTGATGATGCTTTTGGTAAAAAAAATAAATAAATAAATATATATATATATATATATATATATATATATATATATATATATATATATATATATATATATATATATATATATATATATATATATATATATATATATATATATATATATATATATTCACATGGAAGTTAAATATACTTAGGATGAAAGCTTAGAAGCAAAGATAGATTTTGTAAATTGTTTGAAAAAGGATGCTTTTCCATTCATACCAAACTCATTTTAAACTTAAGCTATCATCTTAACTTATCCAAAGTAAAGTGAACTGAATAAACAAGTACGACATACATGATTAATTATGCATGCAAACAAACCCTCCTCTAGCTGTCGTATGTCAAACCGTTTAATTGATTAATGTGCTTTTAATTATAATAAGTTGTCAGTTTTAATCTATGTAAATCAAATATTTCTTGGGCTTAAAAAACAAAACAAAAAAAACAAGGAAAAGATTGCTGATGGCTGGGTGAAAAATGCTAAAACGTACACAAAAATTCTTCTTATGACTTTCATATTTGCATGCATATATTCCCCGCAGCTTAAATGAGATTGATACTCTTGTTTTCATGTGTGTCCACAGAAACAGGTACTTGAGATTGTTCCTGCATTGCAAGGAAACATAACAGAACCCGGGTTCAATCAGAAAGAAAGCCCATGATATGCGTCGAGCACCTGTTGATGCAAAATGCAATCTTAGGATACAAATTTCCTCAGGCACTTCCAACTGCAAGAGAGGGACTCATGGAAATTGAAGTATTGCATTTATTCCTGCTCATATGACAAAAATAAACACCTAATGTATGTAAATATACCATGCTACATTTACTGCATTAGGCTAACCACAACTTGTCATTTGCACTTATATATTGCTGCTCCTTTGATAGATTTGACCGCTTTTATTGTCCTCATTTGTAAGTTGCATTGGATAAAAGCATCTGCTAAATGACTAGTCTTTTGCCTCACATAAAAAAATACAAATAATTTGCTTCAATTCACATGAGCGCAATAGGCTAAGCGCAAGTTTTAGGGCACATAACTAATTTGACGCATCATTTTAAATTTGGTCCAGGGGTTTTGTTAGATTGTGTCCACAGCGTGATCCTGTCCTCATCAAAGAATCCCCTCTGAGGCTAATATACATTTTTTATAACATTGTCTGTCTTCTGCATGACTCAACAGAGAGTCCTTTGAATGATAAAGTTATAACCTTTGTGGACTGAAAAAAAGTAAGCTGTTATATTATTATTCACCCTAAACTTATTCTAACCTAAACACAAAAGGATATATATATATATATATATATATATATATATATATATATATATATATATATATATATATATATATATATATGTATGTGTGTGTGTGTGTGTGTGTGTGTGTGTGTGTGTGTGTGTGTGTGTGTGTGTGTGTGTGTGTTGTTTTGTTTTATCCGGTTACAATGAATGGACACTGGAGCTTTCAAGCTTCAAAAAGGGCAGATGTCGGAATGTCCAGTGCATAATGAACAGTAGTTTCTCACACTATGGCTTCAGAAGACTTGAAATATAGCGTATCAGTCACAATTGTGCTGTGTTTAGTGTGCTATAGTGTCCTCTTCGAACACTTTTGAGCCAAACATAGAAAATGCTTCAAAAATTAACCATTTGTACTTCATAGAAGATAAAGTCATACAGGTATGAAATTACAAAATTAAGAAAATTATTCCAATAAAGTCAAGAAAAGGTAAATGAAAGAAGAAGACAAAAGGAGAAAGGGATCGAGGGTCTGACTTTCACATTCAACTTACTTTCTTTTCTTCTTCACAAGCACCCAAAGACTGAAGAGTTGTGCAGTAACATGTGAGACTTTATGATGTTTTGCTCATTTATCATTATTGCTGGGAATAAACCAGCGGGGGGTGATGGAGAAGATGAGTTTAAGTGAGTTGAGGGGTGTTTTCAAGGTCTCATTCAGTCCTGCTCCGGAAAGTAGGGTATATGTTACTCTCGGTCACAATTAAATTGCAGCTGTCAGCAGCTGTGTGATAAAACAAGTGTTCATAGCCCTCTTTACTGTGACCTTGGAAAAGGAGAGGATAAAACCGAGGAGGAGGAGGGAGAGAGAGAAGAATGTTTAGTTTTAATGCATTACATTTTCGGTTATATAGAACAATACTGTATATATACACAACTAAGCATGTATGACAATAATCTAGTCAGGGTTTTCCACCATTTTCCAGCGTTTTCCAAATGCGAGTCTGCTTTTGACTCAATCATAATTGAAACTACATGCTACAGTACATTTTTAGTTGACAAACGAAACAGAAAATCCCAAGGTCGTGGAAGAAATAGAGAGAAATGATGCCAGTGACACACAGGTTTCATTTCACGAGCACACAAATATACACAGAGACAACTCACAATGTACAAATGTCAACAGCTGTGAAATAGAACACGCTGAAGCAAATACAAGGACAAGGCCCATGTGTCGACACACATTGGCTCATTAGTACAATATCCTTTTTCAACCCAGGTGTAGAACGCTAATAAATCGGGCGGGCCAGTAAAAGGGTATGTCATACACATTACAAGTCCATAAGGTGTCAGGAGACAGAACAGATCCATCAGTCAGAAAATACAACCTATTAAGCAACAGTACTGCCACAGCGAACAATAGGCCAATCGAAATCAAGCCATTCTGTTGTGCCGATGGCTCTGGAGTGAACGGTAAAGACTGGTCACGATGGTCGGGTAACTGACCAGCTGCCTAACAGTTGAACGTTTATTCATTTATTTGTTTGTTTACTCATTTATTCTTACCGTTACCATTCAAAAGTTTGGCTTCAGTAAGACCTTTGACGTTTTCTATAATAAGAATATTCTTATGCTCAACAAGGCTGAATTTGTTTGGGCAGTAATATTGTAAAATATTTTTGCAATTAAAAAAAAAAAAAAATATGTTTTCTATGTTAATGCAGTTTAAAATGCAATTTATTCATCTGATGGCAAAACATTTCTGCAGCCATTACTCCAGTCTTCAGGTTCACATGATCCTTCAGAAATCATTCTAATATACTGTATGTAAGATAACGCTTTATAATAACTTCCATTAATAAATCATTAACAAACATTTTATAATGCTGTATAGATCATTAGTTAATATATGTTTAAAGAGTTAGAAATGTGAGATAATCTGCTTGTTAATATTTGATAATAAACTTATTATACATTAGATAATGTTAAAACAAATCATTATTTCATGCAAGTTAAAATGTTTACAAATGTCATTAAACTTAAGGTTCCATATGATCAAGCAAATATAAAAAATCTGCAGATTTTAACAGATATTATAAAATGATTAAAAGCTTGTGATGTGGGTAAGTTTAGAGACCGTTTTGTTGTTTTCGGTTTAAGGGTTAGGGTTATTTTGTTTCGATAAAATGTATTTTATTTTATTTTAAAAATTATATATTTTTTCCTGTTTATTTATGATTCAAGGAATATCCTGTTTAATGTTTAGTAAAAATATTATAAACATTAGCAAATGATGAATAGTTTCCACTTTGGAGCTGACTGGTTCCAATCCAGATGGGGTTCTGCAAAAACATGAACATATAATTAACAGATTATTTGTTAAGATGTGTAAATGAACACATGAACACACAAAAAAGACCAACAAATGAAGATCATGTGAACTGAAAGATTTGGTTAATTTCTCAACATTTTCTGACTTTTTCCCCTCCAAAACTGTGAGTTTATATCTTGCAGTTCTGTGTTTAAATTTTAAATATGATATGTCAGTAAACATTTGTTGTTATCAATGTTGAAAATTGTGTTGCTTAATATGTTTGTTTATTACTATGTGTATGTATTTTTTTATAGAAAGTTCAAAATAAAAGCATTTATTTGAAATTGAATTTTTCTGTAACATTGTACATATCTTTACAGTCACTTGCTAAATAAAAGTATTTTGCCAGATCCCAAAAAGGTAGTTAGTTACGTATATGGTTTGTTAATTTATTCATAAGTTTTGCCTAATAAAAAAAAAAAAAAAAAAAGACATGGACTAAACGGCTCCTCGGCCATCTTTGATTCAATACAAGGACATGTTGGATCGCTGCCATAGTTGGTTGCTTACTGGACACCACCATGCTTACCTATTTATAGATCTTAGTCATTTAGTGCCAAATTGTGTGCCAGATTTTAATTATCAAAAGTGATTGCCAATTTAAACGCTTTGACATTGCGAACTAGCCTAGGCTAATTATTAGCATATTAGTTCTGATATCACATAAAGTCAACTTCATAAATAGCTCTTTATCCATTGTGAACATATTTTATTATAAGTCTTAAAATGTCCATAACATAAAATCATTGTTGAGCCACATTGTCAACATACCATAGTTTGACTTGTACTGCGCTGCGCTGATTTCTAAAGACTGCTCATGGCGGCGACTAGCGTCTTGAGCTCAAACAACGCTAAGAGAGAGCTTACGAATGGTCCAGACCAACCTTACGAAAGTGTGACTTACAGAAGATATACTTAGCGTTCAAACATGTCGGGAATCATGCCATAAGGTTAAAGGTCCTATGACATGAAAATTTCACTTTCTGAGGTTTTTAACATTAATATGAGTTCCCCTAGCCTGTATATGCTCCCCAAGTTTCTAGAAATTTGAATCGGTGTAAATTGAGATTTTTCTATCTTTCTCTGCCTTTGAGAAAATGGAAGCTCAACTAGGCTGATCTTGAATCTCCTCGTTGTGACGTTTTTAACAAGAATTGTTACCTCCCCTTTCTCTGCTTTGCCCGCCCAGATATTTACATATAATTCAGTCACAATGTCAGCACAGGCATTTCAAACAGACTTTTATGATATGGATTCGACAGCACCGGCACAAACAGTGAGTAACAGTGTTCATTAATGCCTGATCTGTGATCAGTGATTTCTGATGGGTAGCTAATGATTCAAGTTCACACAGACTTTCTTTCTAAATCGTTTAATACTGTTTATGCATCAGTGAATCAAGCCAGTGACTAAACAATCAACTTCACGTTGTTTCTCTTAGTAGCATGAAACAAATCTGTTATTTAAAATGTGATTTAACTACAGAGAGCGATCAAAGAACGCTCGCTTTTTTCCGGAGCAGTTACACATCGCGAGTATATCTGCACACTTGCCCAAACTGCCGTTACAATGAATGACGCTGTTATGCTGCACAACAGAGCTCTTACTGTATTCATGTGTTTGCTGTTAGCTGTGGTGAAAGCATTTTGTGAGATAACGTGTTGCAATAATGACGAGATCACTGCATCCACGCAATAAACAGACTCTGTCTACTCAATGCTCATCACTGCAGCCTTTCATGTGATGGGGAAAAGATCGAAAAAAAATTATTATATAATCAACACTTCAACGATTTGTTAATCTCGACAGCTGTAATAGTAAAATATATATACACATATATTTGAGAGGGGTTTCACATGTAATATGCATTTCGAATGCAAAGATGTCAGCCAATCACAACAGTTGTGGTTTACTCGGAGTCTCACTGCAGACACGCCCCTTCAATCAGAGCATTCAAGCCAGAGGGCTAATGTCAGGATATAAAAATGCTTTTTATTTCTAAATTTTAAATGTAAAAATCATACTAACAATATAAATACACCTAAGGAAACATTAAAAAGCATTTAAAGAAAAGGAAATAATCCATGTCATGGGACCTTTAAGAGAGACGTTACGGAACAGGTTAAGAACTACTTAGCGATAAGAACATTTTGGTGAACCGGGCCCAGATTTATGTCATGATAAATGTCAATGTCAGTGGGTGCAATTCATTCCAGGTGTACCCCCTGCGCATCTGTTTGCAAAATTTAAACTTTCACAGGTGGCCTTACCTACTCTTCACTGTTGAAATTTACATATTTGAATGCCAAGGCCTTTGGGAAAAATTCTACTTGAATGACAGCATTAGATTTTCACAATAATAACTCTTCTTTTCAACTTTCCAACAATCACTTACGGAACAGTTTCCTTTTTTCCAGGAAATGAACCTCCATTCATTCAGAGAACTGACATAACAGATTAACATATTAATCTGACTGAAAGTACCACCTGGATCCAGAAATATCTGCAGAGAGTGAGCGCCGGTACCGACGTGTCTTTTTGCAGGGAAGGCTCCCGAGAGCGGCATCTCGCAGAGTTTGATTCAAAAAGCCCAGTGGCTCTGAAAAACTCAATTTTCCTAATCACTGGTGCAGTTTCAGCCTGACTGGGTGCAATTGCCCTCACATCACAAAGACCCATTCAGCTCATTCTACAAAGGCAGCCAACACACAGGCAGATTCTCAGCACCGAGAAGCCACCAGAAACAGTCGCATCTGATTCATATTTATCAGAATTGCATGTTCAGTTTTTGATCAAAAAAGTAAACTTTGAGTTTCATGACAGCCGAGACTTTAATTAGACACTATAGCTTGAGCTAAACCTTGGCTTCTGTGCTCCTGCTGTTCTTTCTTTGACACTTGTCCATTTGTTCGGTTCCCCCCTAATTTAAACTGAAAACAACATAAAAGACGTGTGTCTATAAAGCACTGTGCACAGCACTGCCTATCAATTTCATTTACAGAGGCTCGTAAAAGGCAATGAAGAATGACCACATTTACTGCATGCAGCTTTTTAAAGTCAAAAGCATTTCTGGGGGGAAAGAAAACAAAAATTAGCTTTGACAAAATTGTTTTTGTCAAAAAGGCTGAAAATTACAGTTATCTTTTTATTGCCTTAAATTGTTTGTTGTCTATTTGTCTATGTGTATTACATTCACATGAGAAAATAACTGTCCTTGTTGTGTGGTTAAAACATTTTAGTGAGAATTGAATTGATAATCAATATATAATAGGTACATGTTGATTTTGTGCTTGTATAGGCACATTCATAATATGTTGACTGACAGCTGCATTGCTGTGATTGTGGCACACCCCTGTCTGCCTGAATTATTTCTGAAATGTCAGCTATGCCCTCAGGTTTACATTCAGAGTGTGCGAATGAGCCACACTTAAAGCATGGTCAGTGGAGCGCGCTGGTCTGACAAGATGGAGAACAACTAGAGGATGACCATTTGCTGTGAGACCATGTCATGGTTATTCCCTCCAACAGTCAAACTGACATCTGCACATGATGTACCAGACACATGAGTTATACAATTGTTTTTGGATTGGTGAATCTCAATCTTAAATCTTTTCAGATGTTACTTTCTGGACTTTCTTTCTTCCTATCTCTTGTTGTAGCCATACTTTGTGAGCTAAAGTTATGCTACCGTAAGCAATGTTCAGGATTCCTCTCAGCAGTACACTTTTTCTACAGCTTGCCAATTTTAGACGACAAATGCTGTAACTTGGCTTAGAATTTTTATTTTTTTATTATTTTGTTTTACTTTCAAGAAGTCATAGGAGTGAGTTTAGATTATCATGCATAAAATTAAAATGTCTGAAAGATATGCAGGTACAAGTTTTTTTTTTTTGTTATAAGTATTATAATTGTTAATTATAATTAAATTGTAAATATGGTAAGACTGTACTATATAGGGACCAGTTTTCACTAACTAGTTGTTTATTAGCATGCCTACTATTAACAGCTCTTCATTAGTACAAATAAAACACATATTTTGCATGACCATGCATCCCCAAAACTTAACAACTACCTTACTAACTAATAATAAGCAGCAAATCAAGAGGCAAAAGTTGTAGTTAATGGTTTGTTAATGGTGAGAATTGGACCTTAAAATAAAGTATGACCTTAAAATGTTTATTGTTATTGTTGATGTTGTTGTATATAAAGATGAAAGATTCCATTTAACAGAGGTGATAAATTTCTCACACTTTATTTAAAAAAATTTGCCATTAAAGGTACAGGTTGTAGGACCTGCCACTAGAGGGCGCACTATCAAAACAACAACAATAG